>NC_064251.1:45646807-45919307 GCF_003254725.2 Canis lupus dingo | reverse complement strand
GCTAGCATTCCTGGTCCCGGGTTGGGTCCTATAGTTAATCTTCCTGCATCTGCTCATAATGAGGTAATAGCGTAGTCGTCCAGGGGTCCTCTGAGCTGTTTGGTCAGAGACCTGAAGGCAAGGATGGGAACAAGAATTTTCTCCTTGTTTCCCCTGGGTGGCCTTAGCTCAGGTCCCAGAATACTCCCTCCTTCATCAGTAGAAAAACCCTACCCTACATGTTCAAGATGGTGGTCTCTCACTTTCCTTAGGACAACAGGGCAACAATCCAGAATGCTGGCTGTGGGGGGTCCCAAGCCTCACTGGTCCCCTCCACTGTTCACCTGCCCCCACCATCCATTTCCAAACCTGCACTGCCTGGCAGCCACTAAGCTCTGCCGCAGGCCTCTGTTGCCATAGCAACAATCTGGCTTCCCCCAAGTGGGAAGCTGGTTGCCAAGGCCCTTGTTGCCAAAGGCTATAACAGCCACCCTGGTGTGTGAAGAGGGGGCGAGAGGAGGGGCGGAGGGTGACCAAGGAGGCTGCAAGGCAAAGAAGCAGGGGGTTCTCCAGAAATGATAGGGTCCGGGCAGCCCTCCTGCTGGAGTGGGGATTGCTGGGCCCTTCAGGAGGGGAACAAGTATCCCACCACACTTCAGTGACTGCTCCTGGGCGGTATCAGAGAGAAGAAAGGGGACCCCCACAAAACACACCTGGACAAGCCCTCTACCAAGCAGGACCAGGCACTCCAAGTCCCACCCCTCCCCACAATTGAGGAATGGCTTTGATTCTCCCCAACACCAGAAAAATAGCCCCCAGGAGCCCCTATGTTTCCCTCATCCCTGTGTTTCAGGTACACGCGTACAAGCTGGGCACAGACAGAGCTGATCTCTGTGGCCAGAAGCAGGATTCATTATAAGGTTTGCAAGCCTCCTACCTTGTCTCAAAGCACATACTTAATATTCCTTGTAAAATGTTTCTCTTTGGAGCAGAGCTCCTATCAGTCGACAGGAGGAGAGGGGGACACCATTAGAGCTCATTCCGTTCCAGAGTCACCAGAGGAGGGCAGAATGGGGCCTTTAATCTTCAGGGAATGTTACTGAAGCAACTCACTCCACCCCACAGAGAGCAGAGAGACCAGCCTTGCTCTGCCTAGCAGGCATCTGTACCATACAGCCCGCAGGTCACATGCGCAGCCCCTGCCCAGCTGCAGCCCAGAGGAGAGCCTGTTCCCTCCCCCAGGCCCCATCCTGCTTGAGAGGGGCTGGAAGAGAAAGCTGAGAGAGGAAGTGAGGGTGCCCAGGAGGCAGGGGAAACAGATGGCTGGTAGAGGAGGCAGAGATAGGTACCGGGGTGGCAGAGAGAGCAGCAGGTGGTGGGGGGCGGGGAGCCTAGTCTACGAGGTGCCCGGGACCTGAAGGAGGTAACGAGGGCATCAACAACATCCAGGTCCACACCTCCCTAGCCCTGCTCCCCCAGGAGCATCCCAAGCATTCTCTGGCCTGTGACACACAGGCCTGCCTAGCCCCCCCCCGTCCCCTGGGGCCCCCTCTTCCCCAACCCAGAAGGAAAAGCAGGTGTACCTACCCCAGGTGCCAGCCCCTCGGGTGGGGTGGGAGAGGTGCTGTCCCCGCCGCCCTGACCACGGGCGCTGAGCTGGGGTGACATGGTGGGCGACTCGTCGATGTATGGCATGGTCTCCGAGCCCTCTGGGGGCCCCTTCTGCTCTTCATTCCCTTCTCCGTCGTAGTCGTCTGCCCCGTAGCTGAAGTCTGAGACAAGGAACAAGAAAGGCCACTGAGAGTCCTCCACGAGGGCTGCCAGGGACTGGTAGCGCGGTGGGCGCCGGCGGCGACCCCCGGCTGCCATGTCCCCCACCGCAGCATGCAGGGCCTGGCCCGGGCGGGGGCTGCGTGGGGGGCCCGGGCGTCGGGAGAGGCTGGGGAGCGCCAGCAGGCAACGGGGCTGCAGTTCAGGGGCTGCTGGGAGTCAGGGGGGAGAGGCTCCACCGTTGCCACCCGCTTAATAGCATGTCAGTTGCAGACTCTGAGCTGCCGTTTCCTTTGCCTCCTGCCTAATTCCAAATCTAAAAATTCACAGTGGGAGCAGGAGGCAGGACGCTTCCAACTCTCCTCTCTGAGTCACCATTTTGCTTTTTATAGGGAATAAGGAGGTGGGGCGGGCCGAGCGATGTCACTTCCTGAGCCCCTCCTCCTTGGGTACCATTTGTACATTGAGCCGATCCCTGGTGTGGGGGGCAGCACGGGTTTCAGGGTGGAGGGTGCAGGTACCGCACCCGCCTCCAAACAAGGCCCCCTGCACACGATGGAGCCCGAGGCTGGCAGGGTGTGGGTGAGAGGGTGGCTCCAAGGCCTGGCAGGGACAGGGTTTCATGGCAGACTCAAAAGCTGGCACTTCTTTCTGTGATTTCAATGGAGGCTCCCTTCAGAGAAGGGGGGAGAGAAGGCCGCGGGGAAGTCGAGCTGCTGTTAACTGCCTTGGTGCTGCTGGCACCAAGCAGGCTGCACAGCCCACGCACAGGCAGCCCTGCCAAGGGGACAGTGGGCTGGGCCCCCTGGGGGCACAGCACCTCAGAAAGGCCCTCAAGCTCCACCAGTGGGGTCTCTCCTGCAGCAGCACCGGCAACCCTCTCACTGCCCCTCACCCCCTGTCTGGGCCCCGTCCCGTCAACTGCTCAGATACCACATCTTCCAGGATGTCCTCCCTGGCACCTCAGCTCAGAACTACAGCATGTGGCCTCCCAGTGCTTCTGTTGATCCTGCCCACTTGTCCCTGAGCCCCTGGGCCAGGAACTGGCTGTCTCAGTCATCGCTGTGTGCCCAGAACCCACAGGCCCACGTGCAGTAGGACCTCGGCAAGTAATGTGCAGACGGAATGAATGAGCAGAGGAATGCACTGTCCCTCTCAGGTCTCGGGTTTGAGCCAAATTCTCCACGGGGCCCTGGCTCCTCCTCTTCTGTCACAACATACCAGGCCCTGGGCAGCCAGCAGCCTGAGAATGGTGTTAACAGGTCACCAAGGTTTCTGGCCACAGCTATACTCAGTCCAATCTGGCCCTTCGGCAGCCAGGAGCTTCCCCCAGGCTCGCCGCACCTGCTCCCTCTGACTTTCGCTCCAGTCCCTATGCTGACAGCCCATTAAGCTGTCAGAAGATGTAAGCTGTTATTTTTTTTTTTCTCCAGAACAGGCATGTATGTGAAGAACCATGAGATCCAGCCGCCGAAATGTGTGCATGCCAGGCACACGGAAATAGGGCCCACTGACGGGAGGACACAGGGCTTGTGCATGAGGCTGGCAGGGGAGGGAGCCGATTCTGCTATTTCCAGGGGGCAGAAGGAAGGAAAAGAAGCTGCAGAGTCCAATAGGCCCAAGTCTGGCACTGTGAGGGAGCCCGGCTGTTTAGTGAGGTCTCCTCATTTTGGAGAAGCATAAGGAGGGAACGAAACATCACGTTAACCAACCTCTCCTCCAGGAGGTTCCCAGCTGCCCTGCTAGTGCTTGGAGTCAAGGCCAGGGTATGAGCTATGGTGAACCCTGACCTAGCCAACAGTTCAGATGCCAGCAGGCCATGCTGACCCTCCTCAACACTGACCTATATTCCCAGAAGTCACAGGATGAGATCTGGATAAGATCCAATTCATTCTCATCAGAGTGGCAGCCGTGAACCTGTGTCTCCTATTCCTCTCAACCTAGAAACATCTGTGAGGCTCTGGGTACTATCCCCAATTTACAGCCAAGGTCAGGGAGTCTCAGAAAGATTTGCCCAGAGAAGATCTGAGCCCAGGTGTGCCTGTCTGTCTCCAAATGCCATCCTTTTCCCTTTGAGTGTCTAACTTCCAGAGAAGTCTACTTCCACAGCTCTCCTTGTCAGGAGAGTTGACCAAAGAGGGGAGGGACGGGCGCCAGCCACAGCAGTGGGGGAGGCCCAGGGGTACACACAGAGCCCTCTGCAAATGTTCTTAGATACTTTCCCTTTCATTCCACCCTCTGTAAAACCAGTCAGAGACCCAGGAGAACCCTTACCAGGAAAAGGGTACAAAAGACACAAAAAAGAGAGAAACCAATTCTCAGAGAAGGAAGGAGCCCTGGGAACTCAGGAGGATGGAAATCTACCAACCACGGGCTTCAGTTTATAAGAAGCCACAGATAAAAAGGCTCGGCCGCCAGGTCTCAAAAGAGAGAAAGCAGAGGAGGCTGCTAACAGCCAATATCCGTTTCCCTTCCTAGTAGCAGAACTATCATTATATTTGGAGTGGCAGTGTGCCCAGTGGCTAACTAAAAGACTACTTTCCCTAGTGGTGTGAGCCATGTGGTTAAGTTCCAGCCAATGAGATGTTAAGTGGATATGTGTGGAACTTTGAGGAAGGCTGCTAAAAACGACTGGCTTAGCTGGAAGGTATACCACACCCTACTCCACCCCCACCCCCATGGTTCCTCCTTCTATTGCCAGTTTGGCAAGAAGATGGGATGGCTGGAGCTCCAGCAGCCATATTAAACCATGAGGTGATACTGAGGGTAGAAGCCAGCGCTGAAGCTAGCTGAGCAGACAGCTAGGAACCTGGGCTGGTGATGGCACAAGGAGTTGCCATACCACTCCTGGACTGCCTACCTCCAGACTGCTTCTTCTTTCTAAGATTTTATTTATTTAGGGATGCCTGGGTGGCTCAGTGGTCGAGTGTCTGCCTTTGGCTCAGGGCGTGACCCTGCAGTTCCAGGACTGAGTTTCACATCAGGCTTCCTGCAGGGAACCTGCTTCTCCCTCTGCCTGTGTCTCTGCCTCTCTGTGTCTCTCATGAATAAATAAATAAAGTCTTTTAAAAATATGTTTTTTATTTATTTAGGGGCACCTGGGTGGCTCAATTGGTTGAGTGCCTGCCTTTGGCTCAGGTCATGATCCCAGGATCCCAGAATTGAACATTGAACCTCCCTGCTCAGGGAGGGGGGGGGGCTGCTTCTCCCTTTCCCTGTCTCTCCCCCTGCTTGTGCTCTCTCATGCTCACTCTGCCTCAAATAAATGAATAAATAAAACTCTTTTAAAACAAGATTATTTGAGAGAAAGCACAAGCAGAGGGGAGGGGCAGAGGGGGAGGGAGAAGCAGACTCCCCACTGAGCAGGGAGCCCACCAGAAACTCTATCCTGAGACCCGGGGATCATGACCTGAGCTGAAGGCAGACACTTAACAAACTGAGCCACCCAGGTGCCCCCAGACATCTTTTATATATGAGAGGAAAAAAATGCTCATGTGGTTTAAGCCACTGTTATTTAGCTTTTATGTTATATGTACTCAAACAATATAACTGATGGAGATTTTCCTTGACATTCTGTCAGGTGCTTTTTCTGTTGCCTTCACTGTTCTTCTAAGTGTCCCTGGTGGAATCCTTTTTCTCTGCCCACACCTTAAAAATAGGTATTCTGTATGTATCCTTACAACAGAATACTGCTCACCAATAAAAAGGGACAAACTACTGATACATACAACAACAGCAGTAACTCCTACAGGCATTATGCTAAGTGAAAGAAGCCAGACACAAAGGCGCATATCCTGTATGGCTCCACTTACATGAAGTTCTAGAACAGACAAAATTACTCTATGGTTGAAAATAAAAAGAAAACAGTAGTTACCTCTGGGTTTGCAGAGAGACAGCAGTTGATTGTAAAGAGCACAGGGAACTTTCAGGGTGATAGAAATGTTCTATGTCTCAGGGCACCTGGGTGGCTCAGTGGGTTAAGGGCTCAACTCTTGATTTCGGTTCAGGTCATGATTTCAGGGTCCTGGGACCAAGCCCTGCATCGGGATCTGTGCTCATTGGGAAGTCGGCTTGAGGACTCTCTCCCTCTGTCTCTCCCCCTGCTTGCACATGCATGCTCTCTCTCAAATAAATAAATAAATAAATAAATAAATAAATATTAAAAAATATTCTGTATGCTGGCAGGAATTTGGGGTACACAGGTTGATGCATTCGTCAACTTCGTGAAATACACTTAAGATCTGTGCATTTCACTAAACACTGAACTCTAGTTAATGATATTCATGCTTAAGTGTTGAAGTGTACTGCTGTTTGCAACTTGCTCTGAAACATGTAACAAGATGGATTGATGATACTCAAAGGAATGGAGATATGGATGATAAAGCAAGCACAGAAAACATCTAAAAAGTACAGATAATTATAGATTCTAGATGGTGGGTACATGGGTATTCACTGTACAATTCTTTTTTTTAAATTTTAAGTAGACTCCATGCCCAAAGTGGGGCTTGAATTTATAACCCTGAGATTAAGGATTACATGTTCTACTGACTGAACCAGCCAGGTGCTCCTCACTGTATAATTCTTCAAACTTTTCTATTTGAAAATAAAATGATGGGGGGAAATGGTGCTTTCCAAGCTTCTGTCACCCCTGCTTTGCTGCCCCTCCCAAATTTTATTTACACACCAGAGAGAAGTCTGGGCTGTAGACTCATCTCTCTATTTCCTGGACATCTCCATCCTCAGGAACCTCAAGTCCACCCCTTTCCTGAAGTTAATATGTTAGATTGCTCAAGTTGGAAACCTAGAAGTCATTCTAGATCCCTCCTTCTTCCTGCTCCTCATCTTCTATATCCTGAAATATCCCCATTCCCCAACCTCTTCCCCACTCTCATCAGCTCTTACGAGGACAATTACAACACTGTCTTCCCATGAGCCAGACTGCAAATCTGACTGTTTCTCCCCTATTCGAAATTCAACAGTTCCACATTCATTTCAAGGGTAAAACCCGAATGCCCCAGCTCGAAGCCCTTCATGGTCAGCACCTGAATCTACCTTTACAGGTCATACTCTGCTGCCAAGTAATATCAGACATCTCCCAGGTCCCTGCAGTGGGTGCTACAGTAGAAATATATATAAACGCACAAATCTTTTTTTAAGATTTTATTTATTTATTCAGAGAGAGAGAGAGAGAGAGGCAGAGGCACAGGCAGAGGGAGAAGCAGGCTCCATACAGGGAGCCTGATGTGGGACTCGATCCCGGGTCTCCGGGATCATGCCTGGACTGAAGGCGGCGCTAAACCGCTGAGCCACACAGGCTGCCCTAACCACTCAAATCTTAATCTCAGTTCCTATGAATGTGACCTTATTTGAAAAGAGGGGATTTGCAGGGTCACCTGGGTGGCTTAGTGGTTGAGAGTCTGCCTTTGGCGCAGGTCATGATCCTGGGGTCCTGGGATCAAGTCCTGCATCAGGCTCCCCGCAAGGAGTCTGCTTCTCCCTCTGCCTATGTCTTTGCCTCTCTCTGTTTCTTATGAATACATAAATAAAAACTCTTTAACAAAAAGAAAAGAGGGTATTTGCAGATGTCATTAAGTTAAAGATCTCAAGATGAGGGGCGCCTGGGTGGCTCAGCGAGTGAGCGTCTGCCTTCGGCTCAGGTCGTGGTCCCAGGGCCCGGGGACCAAGCCCCACATCGGGCTCCCTGTGGGGAGCCTGCTTCTCCCTCCACCTGTGTCTCTGCCTCTCTCTATGTCTCTCATGAATAAAAATATATATATATCTCAAGATGAGATATTCCTAGATTAATTGAGTGGATCCTAAATCTGATGATAGGTCCTTACGGGAAACAGAAGGGGAGAGGACACAGATGTAAAGAAGGCCATGTGAAGATGGAGACAGAGATTGGAGTTAGGCTGCCAAAAGCCAAGGAATGCCTGGAGTCACCAGAGGTTGGAAGAAGCAAGAAAGAATTCTCCCCCCACCAATCTCAGCAAGGAGCACTGCCTTGCCAACACTTTTATTTTGGAGTCTGGTTTCCAGGCTGTGAGAAAATAAATTTCTGTTGTTTTAAGCCACCAAATTTGTGGTAACAATTTTTATAGCACCTCTGTGAAATTAATACAGTCCCCAGACATGCAACACTGTTTTCCCCCTCTGGACCTTTGCATATGCTATTCCTAGACCTAGAACACTACCCTCAGCCCTTTCCACCCTGTGAAATCCTATTTAGCCTTCAAATTTGGCTCAGCTGCACCTTGCTCCCATAAACTTCCTCGTCTCCTGAATATATAAAGCACTTGCACAAACTTCTGCAAAATGTTCTAAATGTTAGAAAAATGAAGAGACAATTAAATGGAGACTACAAATGCTCAGTGTATATGTACATTTAAAATGTAATAAAAGGGCAGCCCGGGTGGCTCAGCAGTTTGGCGCCGCCTTTGGCCCAGGGCCTGATCCTAGAGACCCAGGGCCTGATCCTAGAGACCCAGGATCGAGTCCCATGTCGGGCTCCCTGTGGGGAGCCTGCTTCTCCCTCTGCCTGTGTCTCTGCCTCTCTCACTCTCCTTCTCTGTATCTCTCATAAATAAATAAAATCTTTTAAAAAATGTAATAAAAGAAAATGCAAACATATATGTATACACACATATATATATTTACATATATATATTTGCAATTTTCTATCAAATCATCAAGGTTTAAAAAAATACCCAAAGTTGTCAGGGAATAGGCACCCTCAGAAACTCTTGGAGGGTATAGGGGCTCCTGGCTGGCCCAGTCAGTAGAGTGTGTGACTCTTTTGTTTTTTGTTTTTTGTTTTTTTAAGATTTTATTTATTCATGAGAGACACACAGAGAGAAAGAGGCAGAGACATAGAGGGAGAAGCAGGCCCCATGCAGGGAGACCGACATGGGACTCGATCCCGGGTCTCCAGGATCATGCCCTGGGCCAAAGGTGGCGCTAAAACGCAGAGCCACCCGGAATGCCCATAGAGTGTGTGACTCTTGATCTCTGGGTCATGAGTTCAAGCCCATGTTGGGTGTAGAGATTACTTAAAATAAAATCCTTTAAAAGAAAAAAAGAACATACTTGGAGAGTATGTACAACTGGCACAACTCGTCTGAAGTCAGTTTGGTAACTCACTTGGAAAGCTTTAATAGTTGGCACAGCTTTTAACCCAGCATAACCCAAGATTACGAAATTAATTATGTGTATCTACAAATAAGGTTATGTTATTAATCATAGGGCTGTTTGTGATTGTGAAATATTAAAAACAAACTGAATGATTATAGGGAATTGGTTGAGTATAGTATTTCTCCAAGATGGACTACTATGCAGCCATTAAAATTATATGGATGGTGTATATCATCTTATTAAGAGAAAAGGGAAATAATGTGTACAGTAGGATACTATGTTTAAAAAAAATAAAAGTGTATGTGCATAGAATAAATGCAAGGCAACAGCACATTGCATTATAAAGCATTCAGATTCTAAGAATTTGGAAGTACATGATCTCTATGCCCTAAGACACAAGCACGTACCGCTTATCTCCTGCCCAATATCCACCTTCTCTTCATCCCTGCTTATCTCACCCTGGTTTTATATGAGGTGGCAAAGGACCCAGCCCCAGGCAAGATGCTCGCTTTCTTTGACTCACTTACAACTAGGAGTGGCCATTTGATATCACTCTGGTCAATGAGACACAAGCAAAGTCTTGATGGGGCCTCTGGTAAGGCCTTTGCCTTGATAATTAAAAAGGGACTTCTTGCTTTGAACTCTAGTGTGATGACTGGAGCTATAGTGGCCATATTGCTGCCTGAGGAAATGATCAAGAAAGAACATAGACATTCCCTCGAAGCTGTTGAGCCACCGAACCACACCAGAAGTAGCCCATCTCATTTTTCACTTAAGTGAAAAATATAAGCCCCTAAATATTAGATTTTCTGTCACTTAAAATAAATATATTCCTAAGTGATACCCTTATAGCCCAGCAAAGGAAAACTGTTCAGTGGGCAATAAAACATTCTGGGTGCCATGACAGAAGTACCTTGCAGGTGAGGCAGAGAGGAGGGAGGAGGCAACTGTGTGGGTAAGGGGATGGCTGGAAGAGCTCAGGTGGTACTCAGAAGGAGGTGGTTTGTTACTGTGGCTAAGAGCAAGACCCTGGGGTCACACAGCTTAGGTTCCAGTCCAGGATCTGTCAGTTTCTAACCTGTCTGTGCTCAGAAGAGTGCCTGACACAGGGTAGCCACCTATGAATGAATACAGGTTAACCTAGTGAATGTGAAAGAGGATGATGAAGGAGCCTAGTGCCCAGGGCTGCTCTGAGCATTAACTGGAATAATGCACAGAGTACTTAGCACATAGTAAGTACCCAATAAATCTTAGTGGCTGTTATTAATATTATTAATTGAATCTTGAAGGATGTGTGGGTGCTTGCCAGGCAGATGGGGATGGGAGCAGAGTTCCAGGCAATGAGAAGAGGCTTGGCAAAGGCACAAAATGCAAACAGCAGGGCCCCTCAAGGGGACTATAAATAGCCCAGCATGGCTAGAACACTGCGTGAACAGGAGGGTGAGGTAGCAGAGAGCACTGGAGAAGCAGGCACAGGCTGGCACACTGGGGGCCTCATGAACCAAGCTGAGAGCTAGGCAGGACCCAGTGGGGACTGCTGATCTGGAACATTAACCCTGTGGGGTCTTGCCGGCCACATCACTGCCAAATATCACTAACTTTAGGTCATTCTTTTTTTTTTTTTTTTTTTTTTTTAACTTTAGGTCATTCTGCCCGATGCACATATTCCTCTCAAGTTACAATCCAGGCAGAGGATCCTGTGACCTCCAGATCTAGAAGTCATCCAGGTTGACCACACATGAACACAGGGTTACCTATTCTAAACCTGTAACGGAGCCTGTGCCAGATGGCAGGACATAAGCCAACCAGTGACAGACCACAGAGACCTTGGATATGCTCTTTTGGGGCAAGGTGGAGAGTTGGCCTGTTGAGGGGTAAGGTTCAAACCCAAATGACCAGACGTCATTTTCACCATCCTCAGCTCTGGTAGGTGCAAGGGGAGGGAAGGGGTAACCCAACAGCTGGAGGCACACAGGTGTCAAGCTGTTTACAACCTTCCCCTGAGGCTGTCTAGTACCAATGATGTTAGACACAGCCAAGAATATATCCTGGTACATCCAACCTCCAAAACAGATGCCGAGGGCAGTTTGAGGGAATCTTTCCCACTTCTTCTCAGCAACTCTAAGAACCATGTAGGTGCAGGATAAAGTTACGTTCTAGGTATGGAATAGTCCTGCCCTCCCAGCAGGTGTGCTATGAAGGCTCATGTTAGGTGATAGGCTTATTTTCTGCCCCAGAACTGCCATAGGACTGGGGAAGGGCAACCTTGGGAAGCCCAGTCCTGACCATCATTCCCACCAAAGCAGCATTAAAGGTCTTCAGAGAACGTCCAAAGTCTCTGTGTGTCACACGCTACATCAGGTAGTAACAAAGCAAAGGGGCAGAGGTGGCATTCTTGCCCTCTGGGATCTCCCACTGTGGTCCTATGCACACTCACTGTCATTTGTGGCTGTGCTGGGCACTGGTTGTGCATAGCCTGATCTTCCAAGCAACCCAGTGATGTACAAATCTTACAAACATGTTCAGCAAAAGAAACCAGACACAAAAGAGTGCATACACAGGTCCATTTATATGACATTCAAGAACAGGCAAAACAAATGGATGGTGATAGAAATTCTCATTAGTGGCTCCCAGGGTGGGCATAGGAGGCAGTGGGTGTTGACTGGGAAGGGGCAAGAGGGAACTTTCTGAGGTGCTGGAAATACTCTATATCTCGATCTGAGTGGTCGTTACACAAGTAGACATATGTAAAATTTAAAACCAAGCAAGTAGTACTGTCATGAGTCTCATTTACAAAAAAAGGAAGTGGGGGCATTGGGAGCCAAGTCACTTGCCCAAGGTTTAGACTGGCAAGTGGAAGATTGAGTTGAACACAGCTAGTCTGACTCCTGGACTGGTGCTTTAACCATTATAATGTGGAAGACCAGAATGAATAAAGAAAAATCATGCGGGCGGGTTGCTGTCAGGGCCCAGAAGTGGAAGAAACAACAGGTGTTAAACTCTGGTAAAGGAAGAGATCCATTTGGAGGAGTGTCTGAGCATCCCTTGATGGGAAGTGAGACAGGAAGGGAAGGAAGAAGCTATTTCCAGTGAGGTGAACAGAGCTGTGAAGAACAGGGTTATAACTGTGCCCTTTTGTTTGGGCATTGCAGAACAGACGGGTGTAGCTGGAGCTGGGGTCTCAGTGCCCTCTTGCATGGATAGAGTCCTTCCGACCTGCCATTCCTGTCACCAGGTCCCAGACAATGATTCTGCTCCCTATCCAGACCTCCCCTGGTTGCCAGGTACTGGGCTGAAGCCTGTACCCTGTTGTGTACATGTGGCTCCCCAATGTCAGCCCCTTCCTGGGATAGGCACAGAACGGCTCATTTCCCCCCAAATCCCCTAACTCCCCTCAATTCCTCCTCCAACTAAGCCAGGTCTTCCCCATATTCTCAGGAGGCCAGGACACTGGGGTCAGTTTTGAGGCTGACAACCCCTACAGTGAGCCTCATCTCCGCACAGCTGAGGGGCACACAGGACTATGAAACTTGGCCTCCCCACAGTGTGGTGGAAACAAAGACCCCAAAGCTGACCCACAATTTAGGGTCTTCTTGTCCATGCCGGAGCTAGGCTGCCACAGAACTGGAAGAACTGTGTTTTGTTACTCACCCTTGAGACAGGGATAATGATGCTCATGTTACAAGTGGGCTGTGAGCTGCCATTAAATAACATAATTAAGTTAAAGGACTTGGACAGTGTCTGGGCAGAAGAGTCGTCAGGAGAGGTCAGTTGAAGGAACAGCAAAGCAGGCTGGACACCTTCTGGGCCCCATGACCTCAGCAGATCCAGGAGATACCACTAGGAGCCCTCAGGGGTAGCATAGCACTAAGGTGAGGTGTCCCTGGGCCATCACATTTCCAGCGACCTCCTTCTCCATAGCCCCTGCTCTACAACTGACAGGAAAGGGGCTGGGCAGCTGGGATGGCACAGTGGCCCAGGGCATGGGCTTTGAGTCAGATGCAGGTTATAATTCCAGTATTAACACTTCCAGAGCCTCAGTTTCCTCATCTATGAATGAGGTAAAACACATAATGTCTAAGCCTCATGAGTTTTCTGTGGGGTCCCAATGAGAAAATATATTAGTATGAGGCATGTGGCCCAGGGCAAATGCTAAATAAACAGTAATCGTCATTACTAACTTGGTCCTCTTCCTGTGGGGCAAGTGCCCTCAGGGATCTCCTAGTCCTTGAAAAACAAAAAACAGAACCAGGGCTTTGGAAACTGACCACAGGGCAAGGCTCTTGGAGGCCTTCCTCCATCAGCTGGCCCAACTGTTCCTCCATCAGCCTATATTCAAGAGGTTCAGCTTTGAGCAAGGCATCACAGGCCATCAGAATAGTTCAAATCTTCAACTTCACTGCACACTGGAATCCCCCAGAAAGTTTGGAAACTACTTTGAAAATTATCTAGCTCCCACTCCAGAGATCCACATTGAATTAGGGATGGGAGCTGGGCATTGGAGCTGTTATAAACTCCCCAGGTGATTCCAATGTATTGTAAGGCTGAGAACCACCAGACGAACATAAGGACCCCAAGTCAAATGAAACTGAAGCCTGAAACCGTACTGGGAAGCCATCGGCTATGTGGAATGAGAAGCCCAGGAAAGATTACTTGCAAGAGGTGGGGTTGGAATTAAGTCCTGAAGGAGGGCTCCCTGGGAAGAGGCAGAGGAGGCGATCATAGAAGGCTTTACTCAGATTGTGCACAGGGTGCAGGCTGGGGCGGGGAGATACAGCCCCTACCCCAGTCACACAGAGCCTGCAGCAGCCACCTGGACCACAGGGTAGTCTCCTCCTCACCTGGAGGCCTTCACATAGGCCCAGAGCAGGGGTGCTAACCCAGCGAAGGGGCAGCCGGAAGACAAGGAATTAGCGATGCAGCAGCTGGTTCCTGCAAGTGCCTTGGGAGAGCTGCAGTTGGAGCAGTGGGTTCTGGCTCGGCCTCACTGCTGGGAACAGACTCAATGCCCCCCCCACCCCAGTATGGGGGTACAGCTTGGCCTCTCTGGTTGCCATGGAGATTCGATCAGATGCTCTCCCTCCAGGCTCCCTTGGGGAGGAAGGCAGAGACGGGGACCTGCCCGGAGAAGCCAGGGCCCCAAAGCCTGAGACAAAGGAATCTTAAGTCTCGGGGTTCAATGACAAGGGCAGAAGCAGCAGGCAAGGGGGAAGGGGCCTGCCAACAGCCCTGGGCAGAGAAGAGTGGCTTTAGCAGTGTCCAGGCTCAGAGAGATGGAAGAGAAACACTATTATCTGCACCACGTTTTACAGTGTGCAGAGCAACCCCGCAGCCCAGTTCTCACAATATTCAGATGTTGTCAGAGTGGATATTACTCCTCCATTTTACACAGGGGGAAACTGAGGCTCAAAGAGGTTCTGGTCCTTGTCCAGGGCCACCTGGCTAATAAACAACTGACCCACAAATTAGAGTCTACTCTTTGGACCAAGTCCAAAAGACTGGCATAGTCTGACTGGCATAGTCTCCAAAGAACCTAGAATTTCTAATTGCTCTAGGAAAAAAGCAGTTCTATACCCTCTGAACATACAGGAATACTGGTCCAGAATGGTTAGATGACGTTGGCATAATGGAGGAAATCTTTCTGTGTCAATGAACAATAGTCATTCAACATCTCCTGCATTATTATGTGCAGGACCCAGGGAAAGGAACAGACCCCGAGCAGGACTGAACAACCCCACTGCTACTATCAGTAGCCCATCAGCCAATCAGTGGCTTACAATGAGTCAAGCCTGGAGCCAGAAGTCAGACAAACCTGGGTTCTCCCAGCTCTTCTGTACTTCTAGCAAATTGCTCATTCTTTGGGTGCCTCTACTTTCTCATTGTGAAATGGGATACCACAGATGCCCCGCCCATCCCATGGGGCTGCTCTGCAGAGCACTGTAAGATGCCAAATAAGCAAAGTATTTTACGAACAGTATAGCATTCAATCAATCAGACAAAAACCATTCTTTACAAAGAAAGTTGAATTCGCACTCATTTGGCCTTTGGCGGATTCTGGCTTCCCCCACTAGGTGGCAGGAATCTGGAGAGCAAGGACGGCCTCTTCCGGCGCTCACCTAGCAGATGCTAGGTCTCTGCCAACTGATTGATTTCGATAAAACTCCTGTGAATCTCCTCCCATAACAACCAATTCAATTATTTAGGGTCTGGGGCCAGGAGGTCACTCTGACAAATCCTACAGGAGCTCTAACTCTTGTTAGAGTTAACAGCTTTAATTTGTCTCCAGCTTCCCCTCTGAACTGCCATGGATTAATGACAAGTAATGATCCTGGACTGATTTGATTTAAGGCTCTGCTCTTCTTCCTCTCTGCCCACATGCTGGTGGGAAATGCTACTTGGCCCCAAAGAGGCAGAAGGGGGAATGGATAGGAGGTAGTGAAGAGGAAGCATTATGACAATGACTTTCAAATCCAATCCCACTTAGCACTCGCCTGGGATGGCCTCCTCAGAGACCCCTCTCCTATATATGGTTTCATGAGTCCCTAGGGTATTTATAAAAATTAAATGACCCTCAATCTAGTGCTGAGAAATAAGAAGGGACAGTTCAGAAAACAGTAAGTAATGTAAGGTCCAGAGGGATCAGTAAAACCCCTAGAGCAGCCTTGTGCTTTGGTGGCATCCAGGACCAGAATCTATGACTCCTGCCCTCCATACTGGGGGTTCCCTTCAATCTCAGGGCCAAGTAGCCCCAGGCTCCCACCTTTCTCTGTAAAAGTCAGCCAAGACATTTCCAGCTTGCACATGCTTAGACACCCTCACACATACATCCACAAAAACACCCCACATCTCTGTCCATTGCTTCCAGGAGGCCAACTTCCTGGCATTCAGCTCAAGCTGCTGTCTCTCCACAGAGCTTCCCTAGACCTTAAAAATCACTCTATTATTGAACAGGGCTATATAAGGGTACCTCCAAATTCATGTCCTTCTCTGCCCCCTCAGCTCCAGAGTGTCAGTGGTTTTGTCTGACAAATTCTCTTTTGTCATCCACTGAGAGGAGATGAGAGGATCCCCCCAAGTCAATGGCCTCTTCCTGAACCACCAGATTACCTATCCTCAGGAGTGGTACAAAGCCAGGTGAGGGCTGAGCGGGGAAAGGGCAATGTGGTTTGCCCAGCCAGCTGGTTTCTGCTCTTTGCCCACATGCACACATACATGCACACAGAGAGGCACACACATGCATACAGGTGCACACAGATACAGACACATAACCACACCAAGGCCCTGATGCCTTCTGACTCTCTCTGCTCTGGTCAGCCTTCATGCACAATTCTCCATTCTTCTTCCCCAGCTGCAGTGACCTTGGAGGCTATGGGTTCAGAAGGTACAGCCTCCATCTAACTGGGTCCCTGAGTGACCACGTGGAGCAGAGGCCCCTACCTACTGACAAGGAGGTGTGAGCAAGCAGTAAACCTTGCTTGCGTTAAGTCATAGAGATTCCAGGACTGAGCTGGTTCTACAGCATAACCAGCTTACCCTAAAACATCTCCAAGTACTCCATGTAAGGTCAGCTGGCCAGCCTCAGTCTCAAAGAAGTTCCACATGCACTTTGCAATGCCCACTAGTCCCTTTCTCCTGACACCACCCATGCCAGGCTTGTGGTGAGCTACAGCCACCTTCCTCCTATTTTGGAGAGAACCAGCACTCTCTTCTGAGGGCAGAGGAGAAGGAAGTCTGGAATGTCCTCAGGCAAGTAGATTGATGCCAGGAGCATCAACAGGCTTAGTGTTTGGTAGAAGCCGACACCAGAAGGTCAAGCCTTCCCACCAATTTGGTGACCCACCCACTTTCCTAAGACCAAGTCAGCAAGCCCATCCCTGACCAAGCCCCAAGGATGGCCTATCACTGGTGTGAGAACTAAGTCCAAAAGTAGACAGAAAAACACCCGTATTCATTGTGGCATTATTCACAACAGTGAAACACTGAAGAAACCCACACCTCTAATGATGAATAAATGGATAAATAAAATGTAAACATGGTGATATACATACAATGGAATATTATCCAGTCTTAAAAAGGAAAAAAATTCTGACCTGCTACAATGTGGATGAATCTTGAGGACATCATGCTAAGTGAAATGAGCCAGTCACAAAAAGACAAATACTCTATGATTCCATTTATATGAGGTACTTCGAGTAGTCAAATTCACAGAGACAGGAAGTGGAATGATGGTTGCCAGGAGCTCAGTTGGGCAGAGGAGGAGTTAGTGTTTAATGGGTACAGAGTTTCAGTTTCACAAGATGACAAGAGTTCTGGTGACAGACAGTAAGGAAGGTTGCACAGCAAGGTGAATGTACTTCATGCCACTGAACTGCATACTTAAAAATGATTACGATGGTAAATTTTGTTTCATGTATTTTATCACAATTTAAAAATAGAATAAAATATTTTTAAAAAGCAGACAAGGGGGCAGCCCCGGTGGCTCAGCGGTTTAGTGCCGCCTTCAGCCCAGGGCGTGATCCTGGAGACCTGGGATCGAGTCCCACGTTGGGTTCCATGCATGGAGCCTGCTTCTCCCTCTGCCTGTGTCTCTGCCTCTCTCTGTGTGTGTCTCTCATGAATAAATTAAAAAAAAAAAAAAAGCAGACAAGAAGGAACAGAAGGAGCAGAACCAAAGACAGAAACTCTTTCATGGGGGTTAGCAGGAGGCAGGGAACTAAACCAGGCCTGGAGTCCACCTGATTTCCAAAGAGGGCTTTGGAGTCACTTTCTGCGTTACACAGGTAGGTTCCACCTCCACAGTTCATTTCTGTTTTGCTGCCAACTACCTGGCACAAGACAAGCCCAGCTCTGCTCTAGGCAGGGGCTGTCAGGTATCTGCTGGCCCCAATTCCAATACTCTCTCTCCCATCAAATAGCACCTGAGCACCCATTACAGTGTTCAACCGCCCTATACCCAACCGATGCCATGGCAATGTCTTGGAGAGCATACAGAACCATCCCAGGGGTCACAGCTGGAAATGTAACTTCTCCCAGGTCACCACTTCCCCTGGTTCTGCCCCTACCCCTCTGCCACCTCCCAGGTCCTCCACTCAGATCCACAGCTCCATCCTCCCACCTGGCTGCCAGAGATGCCAGCCTTACCTCCTGCAGGAATAAAACCTCCTCCAAGAACTAGTTCAGGACCAGACATGACCCAGGGGCTGATGTGGGAGAAGGGAGGGAAAGAGGTTGCAACCTGGCTCTCATACAAGTGTGGCTGCAGACCACAGGCCAGAGAAGACAAGCCAAGAGACACAGGTACCAGAGCCCACAGGGCCGGCAGGACCTGTTATTTACACACTGGATTATCTGAGTGCGGGCAGACTGGTGGGATGAGGCCGGAGGAGCAATGGCCAAAGTCAATTAATTACCCCTGCTCCCAGGAGACCTCCTGGAAATGTCCCTTCCACATCTGGGCATGTGAGCATGAGAGGAGAGAAGGGGCACAATACCCACAAAAACCAGGGCTTGGCTGCTGTCGGAGGCTGTATCTCATACATAGGACCTGCAGGCAGGCAAGTGGGTACATCCCAGTCTCCCAGGAAAATGAGAGCAAGACTCTGAATTGAGGGCAAGAGAAGGGTTATAGGGCCTGGAGACTTCCTCGAGGAGCCATGAAAGGGCACAGGAGTGGGTAGTGCTTTGATAGCACTGACTCTGGAGCTAGGCTATCTAAATTCAAATCCCAGTTTTAGCTGTGTGACCTTAGGCAATTTACTTAACCTCTCTGTGCTTGAGTTTCCTCCTTTATAAAAAGAAGACAATAGGGATCCCTGGGTGGTGCAGCGGTTTGGCGCCTGCCTTTGGCCCAGGGCACGATCCTGAAGACCCGGGATCGAATCCCACCTCGGGCTCCCGGTGCATGGAGCCTGCTTCTCCCTCTGCCTGTGTCTCTGCCTCTCTCTCTCTCTCTGTGTGACTATCATAAATAAATAAAAATTAAAAAAAAAAGAAGACAATAATAATAACACTATTTTATAGAGCTCTGTGACAGTCAAATGAGTTAGTTAGCTCAAGTAAAGGACTAAGAACAGGGCCTCGCATGTAGTAAATAATGTTGGGGACTGTTATTGTTGATATTATTATTATTATTATTATTATTATTATTATTATTATTATTATTATTTATCCTCTAAATCCTGGCCCTTGGAAAGACATTGAGAGAAATCCTAGTTTGTCTGGTGTCTCAGGGGCTGAAAGAAGCTGCACAATGGTGGGCCTTGGGTGGCTCAGTCAATTAAGTATCTGCCTTTGGCTCAGGTCATGATCCTAGGGTCCTGGGATCATGCCCCATGTTGGGATCCCCGCTCAGTGAGGAGTCTGTTTCTCCTGCCCCCTTACCTGTGAGAGCTTTCTCTGTTAAATAAATAAATAAATACATACATACATACATACATACATACATTTAACAATAAAAAAGGGGGATTTCTTCCTTCCTTAAAAAAAAAAAAAGAAGCTGCACATTGTGTGGACACTCCATAGGCTACCCAAGTACCAAAAGAGGCACAAGAGAAAAGCCCAAATATACAGCAATTGTGTTTCCACTTTCACTGCCTGCTTCTTCAGGGCCCACTATCCACTCACAGCCCCAGATCCAAGCTCCTTCCTGGGAGCCTGGGGCCCTCCAACAGGATTAAGCAAGCAATCCAGGTGCACAGTCTGCAGCAATATGTTCTAGAGCTCTACACCAGTGATGGCAGGGCACACAGCCTCCAGGGAACCACAAAGGCAAGGAGGGAAGAAGAAAGGGGCCCTCGTGCACACAGGTACAGGTCTCCCTGGGCTCCCACAAATACACAGGCCACAGCCATTAACACACAGGAGCTCTTAAGTGTAGCCCTGAGCCTTCCCTCCCATTGCTGGTAAACTGTGTGTGTATGTGTACGTACATGTACACACACACTCTCCAGGGTAGGCCATGCAAGCTAACTCCCTATCATATTTCCAGAAGATAAGAGCAGAGACAGTAGTCAAGTGTTCATGCTCCAGAGCTAGACTACCTAGGCTTGAATCTCAGCTCCACCTCTTACCAGCTGTGTGACCTTGGGCAAATCACTTAACATCTCCGTGCCTCTATTTCATGTTCAAAATAGAGTAATATCACCCAATCTCCGAGGGTTTCTGTAAGGATTAAATGAGTAAAGTATATCTAAAGTGTACTTAGAAGAGTGCTAGCACCACCTAAGTACTAACTACTCATAAACTTGACATGCCTCATAAACACGACAAGTCAGATCTGATTGCCAGGCTGTGGAAAAGGCCCTCATTCTCCTGGTTCTCCATCTTACTCTGGACCAGTTCACCAAACCTCTCTCTGCTGAGAATTCATTTAACAAGTAGTCTTCACTCCTAGAGGGTCCCAGGCAGAAATCCCAAGCTCTATCAATGACTCAAGTCTGGGCCCTGCCCTGACATCACCAACTGCTTCCCGGGTTTTCCTCTGTCCTCAGGCAATGCCCACATCTCTCATTCTGCCCGTGCAGAAATCAGGAACAGCTCCAGTCAACCACGCCATACACAGAACATGCGGGTTTCTCTGCAGAGAGACTGCCATGGTGTTTCCACCAGAAGACATACAGTGTTTCTTTATTAGACAACCTAAGAATTCCTGATTCTAGTGGACCCGGAATCCAAAAGAACACTGGACATGAAACCCAAAGATTTAGGTTTAACTCTTTGGGCAAGTCACTTGAAACTCTCCAGGTCCGTGAGCCTGCTCCTCTGCAAAATGGAGACAGCATTACCTACACCCCAATGTGAAGGCAAGGAGATAAAATGATGAGGTATTTTAGTGCAGTGCCTGGCACATAGCAGGTCCTTGATATGGCTGGAATGTGGACTTTTTACCTCCTTCCCCTTACAGGCAAAATGTGAGAGAAGATATCTGAACCAAAGTACTGTGCTGGCTTGGCCAAGCACTTTAATATCGTTGGCAAGATGAGCTCTGTCAGGTGGTTTAGGAAAAAAAAAATCGTGGCTGGGATGCAGAGCTGCCCTCTGTACTGGGTGACAGGTTTTAGTCTGGATCCCTTCCTTCCCCCAGAATCTGGTTTACTTGGTCAAATCACCCACTGTTTCCAAAATGAGGCAGATGGGCTAAGGGAGCCACTTGTGTCTTCAGGTCACACACACCAGACCTGGCCAATGCCCACACGGCTTTGGGAGCAGCTGCCCCACCATGCCCACCTAGGCAGATGACACATCTCCCCGTGGAGGGCTAGAAATACAGGCCCACAGACCTGTGTGCCTATCACATGATAGCATCGCAAGGCAAGAAAACCACACCCTGTGACTAACTCATCCTTCTCACTGGTTTGAAGCCTCGTGGTCACCATAGCAACAGGCTCCTGCTCCAGCCTGCCAGGCGGGGCTGATGCAATTCTCAGGCAGTGAGCAACTCCAACTGGGCTCACACAGCTCTGGGGGTGGGTGAGTGGGCGGAGCAAACAAAGAGGGAGGAGGTGGGCACACACCCTACAGAAAACTCTGCTCTCCCCACAGTTCCTTTGGAGGACTGGAGATAAGAGATGTGGGCCCTGAAGCAAACAATAGATTCCCCTCTCGTGCACCTAACAAATACGGTCTCACCACAGTGGCTGCCACTTCTAGAAGATTCGTCTCTAAGGCCTTAGGAGATCCGGAGGAGGGAGAGACAGACGGCACCATCACCATTGGCCTCTCCACCACCACCACCCCATGGCCCCTTCCCTGCCTTCTGAGCCAGCATTCCCCGCCCCCCCCCCCCCCCCCCCCCCCCCCCCCCCCCGGCAGCTAAAGCACCCCCCGCTACCCTCAGCCCACAGGAAGCCCAGCAACACAGAATTCAACAGGTGTAGCTTTACAGTTCTCTGCTCCGTTGTGTTCTCTGCCTATATTGCACGAAAGTACCCCTAAGTCTGGAACTCCCCGGCAGCTAAAATGTCCCCATGATACCACCGATCCCCATCCTCCCAGCTCTCTATCCCACTCCACAAAAGTCTCATTCACTGGCTGGAGTCAATGTGAGACAACAATCCTACACAGAGAATATACCAGCCAAGAGCCCACCTGACCTCTTAAAGCATTCAAGTCCCCCAACCTCATGGAATAAGAACTTGGGAAGGAGGGGGATAAAGTCACACACTCCCACTCCCCCGCGGGCGCGCGCGCGCGCGCGCGTGCGCGCGCGCACACACACACACACACACACACACTCAAGAAACAGGGAAGGAAGCCAGGTTAGGACCAGAGCTTGGCAACACTAATGGCCCTTTCCAGCATCCCAGTGCCTACCCATGGATGCAGGGTTCTCCCTCCCAAGGCTGTTGTCCTGGTGAAGATGCCTCTAGTGCCAGGAATGCTTTCCTCCTGCAGGCCCCACTCTCTTCTCCATCCCAAGAGCCACTACCCTCCCTACGTTCCCTCCTACCTGGCCCACATCAAGGGCATCCATCCAATCAGAAGCTGGGCTTTGGCACAAACAGGCCCTGCTCTGGGACCTTGTACTCTTCCCTGGGAGATGTGCAGGCGTGCGAGCAGAGGGAGGGAAAGCATGCTTCCACAGCACCCTCCCCCATGTGCTTTCAGGGGCCAGTCGCATGTCCCTGTGGTCACCCTGCCAGATGCAGGAAGTGGTTAACTCCAGGGGCCACTTGGGAGATGGTGTTCCACTGTGGGGTGTCCTGGTAACTCGTCCTGCAGGAGCCTCCAGGACTGCTGAGGACAGATGGGCAGAGATGGTAAATGGTCAGAGCTAGAGGTGGCTTTCCACATATAGAGATCAATGGAGTAGATCTGAGATGCCAGACATAAACACATCTGTGTGTGGTCACCTGAATTTTCTACAGGAGTGCCAAGACCATTCAATAGTTTTTCAACAAATGGGGCTGAGACAACTAGGTGTCTGCCTACAAAAGAATGAACTTAGACCCTTATTTCATATGTTATTTCATATACAAAAATTAATTCAAAATGGATTGAAGACCTAAATGTAAGAGCTAAAACTATAAACCTCTTGGAAGAAAACATAGGGGTAAAGCTCATAACCTTGGATTTGGCGAAGGACACAAAGCAAGAAAAGAAAACGTAGATAAATTGAACGTCATCAAAATCAAAAGCTTTTGCGCTTCAAAGGACAATATTGAGACAGTGAAAAGACAACCCACAGATCGGGAGAAAATATTTGCAAATCATATATCTAGTAAGGGACTTGTGGCTAGAGTATATAAAGAAATCTTACAAATCACTTGACAATAAGAAGACACATAACCCAACTAAAAAATAGGCAAAGGATCCAAACAGATATCTCTCCAAGGAGGGTAAAAGGAGCTTTCCTCCATTACATTGATGGATATCCAATGTGTACCTACTATATGCCGGGCACTGTGCCAGATGATAAGAACACAAATGGGAGGCAAAGGAGAGTCAGCCTCTGTCTTTGTGAGGCTTACATCCAGTGCACGGACAGTGGACACTATGTGTCTGGTGCACCTTTAATTCTCATAATGAGGCAGAAACTCTGAGAGCTCCTGGCATGAGCAAACTGAGACACAGAGAGGTTAGGGAGCTAGCTCAAGAGCACACAGTTAATAAGTGGTGGGGCTGAGATTCCAACCCGGGGCAGTCTTCTCTCCAGAGCCCATATCCTGAACAATTGCATGATATTAAATATTATTAGAAATGATTCATTCTACTAGGAGTCAGAGAGAGCTGTTTGAGGGATGAAATAATGAACTGGTTTTGAACCTCTTCCTTAGGCAAGCAAATGGGGAAGGAGACTTGCGAGGTACAGATGCAAGAATCAAGCCGAGTCTGGGAAATTTGGGGGGAGTCAGAGGTTGTAGAGCAGAAGGCAGAAGTGCAAGGTGAGGGCAGAGACAGTGCTGTGGTCCTAGAAGCCAGGAGGCTGGGCCATAGAGCCCCAAAGTCTATGCTAAGTAGTGGGACTCCTCCCTCCAAGAGGGCAATGGGGAACCACAGAAGCAGGAGGGGAATCTGATCCTATTTTAATTTGGAAGTGCCCTGAGTTGGCTGAGAGGAGCTGCCAGGGGAAGACATGGGTCTGGCTGACCAGCTATGGAGGACTGGGAAAGATGATGACTCAGGTGCAGGTGGCAGACAAGAGTGCTGAGAACATCCTCCTCCACGTGGCTCCTACATCTGTAACAAGGATAGGGTGGGCAGGGCAGGCATCTGCTGGCCACCAAGGGACAGAAGGAAAGGTGCTCACTGTGGGGTGTTGTTACCTGCCTCGCGACTGGACAACTCTGGGTCTGAGTCCAATGTGCTCCTCATAAGGACAATAATAGCTGGGGCCGAAGGGGACCCAGTTTAAGACACCCATCCCTACCAGCCAGCACCACAGGGAAGGCATGTATTCTAAGGTGTGCACACTTTGTCACGAGAGAGAGCCCGGGCCTCCAGTTGTAGTGGCTCATGACCAGGGCAGTTCCAAGAAATGAGCTTTTGCTGAAAGGGAACCTTGCCCAGGTGGCTGCTCCCCTCACATAGGTGACAGCGTCCTGAGAGAAAACAAATCTCTTTTTTTTTCTACATCACCTATTCCTCCCATCTCCCCATAACCTGCCCCCGTCCCCTCAGGTAACCATCAGTTTGTTTTCTAGAATCTGTTTCTTGGTTTGTCCCTCTCTCTTTTTTCCCTTTGCTCATTTATTTGTTTTGTGCTTAAATTCCACATGAGTGAGATCATTCAGTATTTGTCTTTCTCGGACTGACTTATTTCACTTAGCATTATATTCTCTAGATCCATCCATGTGGTTGCAAATGACAAGATTTCCTTCTTTTTATGGCTGGGTAATACTCCTCTGGGTGTGTGTGTGTGTGTGTATACACCACATATTTATCCATTCATCTATGAATGGTCCCTTGGGCTGTTTCCATATCTTGGCTATCGTAAATAATTCTGCAATAAACACAGGAGTGCATATACTCCTTTTAATTAGTGGTTTTGTATTTTGGGGGTAAATATCCAGTAATGTGATTCCTAAAAATAAATCTCTTTTCTATTTGTTTTTTTAAGAGCCATCTCCTAAAGTTTTGGCTGGGCAAGCAGGTTGAAGGCAAAGCCAGATGCTGTGCTAAAAGCTTTATGTGCAAGCTCCCTGCATGGAGCCTGCTTCTCCCGCTGCCTAGGTCTGTCTCTCTCTCTAGGTCTGTCTGTCTGTCTGTCTGTCTCTCTCTCATTCTGTCTCATGAATAAATAAATAAAATATTTTTTTAAAAAAGCTTTATGTGCATTTGCTTATTCAATCCTCTTAATAATTATGTGGCAGGTTCTATTAATGGCCCCATTTTGTAGATGAGTAAGTGGAGACCCAGGAAGGTTAAAAATAATTTGCTCATGGCTACGTGGCTAGTTAGTGGTGGAGCTGAGATCTGAATACAGGCAGTCTGGGTCCAGAACCAGCTCTTCTATCCACCTCCAACTTCTTTTAACGGAGTATTCTAACCTCTTCCCAGTGTAGCCATTGTGTCCAGAAAGATTAACAAAAATGAGATTCCAGACCCTGACACACAATTGGGCTCAGGGACAATAATAAGAGCCTATACTTATACTAACGATTGACCCACTTTATCCTCACTCTGTCCCAATAAGGTGGGTACTCTCAATATTCCATTTTCCAGATGAAGAAACTGAGGCACAGAGAGGCCACATGTCTTGCCCAAGGTCACATAGCTGCAGAGTGGCCAAGCTTGGAACCCAGGGAGTCTGGTCCCAGAAACCACCTTCTCTCTTGCTACCTGACCAAATCGGTAATGCAACAGAGCACACACTTCTAACATGCCCAGGGATTTGGTCTCTCAGGCCACAGCCCATGGGATGGGCTATAGGGGCAAGGCCACAGGTATAAAATGCCCAGTAGGAGTGGGGAGATGCCAATAGTCATGACAGATGGAAGAGTGGGAACCAGCAGGCACAGCGGTCTCATGCCAATGAGTGCATGCGCAGACTGCCCCGGTGAAAGCAGCAGAGCCATGCCCTGTGCCTACCTGCTGGGCACAGAACCACAAGGCCATCAAGCCAGACATACGAGGGGGCACATTCAGTCATCGTAAATTGACCCGTCAGTGCATTATGCAGTCACTCTGGCAGGTCACCTCTTAGGATGGATTAAAAAGGAGCATCTCACAACTAAGAGTAGGTATTGTCTGGTGAAGCTTGTTTCAGATATATATACAGTATGTATGTACGTGTGTGCTGTGTCACAGTGTAAAATGGTTTTCCTACTGTGGATTTTGTCCAAAACTAGAGGAGTACCATTATTACTACTAAATAAGTTATAGTTTATTCATAGAATAGAATTCTATGCAGCTTTGACAATGAATAATCTAAAGCAATAGGCAAGAACAAAGATGAATCTCAGAAATATAATTTTAAGCAGGAAAAGTTAAGCCACAGAAAAATACTTATACTATGATTCTATTTATATAAATCACTGGCAAACCTGCACAGTTATGTTATTTAGGAATACACACCTATGCGGTAAAACTCTGAAGAAAAGGAGGGAATGATTAACACGAAATTCAAGACAGTGGTTACCTCTGTCTGCATTGGGGGTGGGGGAGGGCAGTGAAGGTGAGTGTGATGGGATGAATTGTGTCTTCCCCAAAAAAAGATAAGCTGGAGTCTTAACCCCCAGCACTCAGAAATGTGACTCATTTGGAAACATGGTTTATACAGAGCTAATCGAGTTACAATGACATCATTAGGGTGGGCCCTAATTCAACATGACTCTTTTCTTTTTACAAAGGGGGAACGCAGATGTAGAGACATAGGGAGAATACTACGTGAAGAGGGAAGGCAGAGGTCAATCGAGGTGACGCATCTACAAGCTGTGAAACCCCAAGGACTGCCAGCAAACCAGCAGAAGCGAGGAAGGAGTCATAGAACAGATTCTTCCTCAGAAGGAATCAACCCTTCTGGCACCTTGATATCGGACTTCTGGTCTCCAGAAGCATGAGCCAACACATCTCTATTGTTTAAACACCCCAGTCTGTGGTGCTTTATGTTAGCAAACGAACACAGTGAGGCACACAGTCCCTTCACAGGCCTGGCCAAGGTCTCTCTAAGTTTAATGGAGGACAAATGGAGACTGTCTTGTAAGTCTTTATTAAGCCAAACCCAGACATTTAATCAACTCTTTAGTATATGTGCTATTTCATATAAAGAATAGAAATAAAAATCATGTAGGGATAGCCCCATCATTACAGGTTTTGGTTGAGGACACCAAGAACCTGCCTAGGGTCATGCAGCCAGGGAGCAGCCAGGCTTGGAGAAGACCCCAGGTCTTCTAATTCCCAGTTCAGTGAAGGCCACTGTCAGAGAGCCACAGCCCAGAGTCACGCACAGAAGGCTAAATTCCCTCCAGAGGACAGGGAACCTGGAACTTTGAAGTCCCCTGGGAATGAGCAGGGACCCTTCACTCTTTTGTGCCAAGGACCCATGGCAGTCTGGTGAAGTGAATGGATTCTTTTCTTTTCTCTTTTCTTTTCTTTCTTTTCTTTCTTTCTTTTCTTTCTTTTCTTTCTTTTCTTTCTTTCTTTCTTCTTTCTTTCTTTCTTTTCTTCTTCCTTCCTTCCTTCCTTCCTTCCTTCCTTCCTTCCTTCCTTCCTTCCTTCCTTCCTTCAATTTTTTTTATTTATTCATGAGACAGAGAAAGGCCGAGACACAGGCAGAGGGAGAAGCAGGTTCCCTGCAGGGACTTGATGTGGGACTCGAGCCCAGAACCCTGGGATCATGACCTGAGCCAAAAGCAGATGCTCAACCGAACCACCCAGGTGCCCTGAATGGATCCTTCTCTGAAGAATGTTTTGAAATGCATAAAGTACATAGGACTACAAGGGAAATCAGTTTCCCTGAAATGCTATGCGAGCTAGCCACAGGGACTCTGGTGAGTCCAAGAGGATGAACTGATGATCAGTGCCTGTGCATAGTAAGGACTCAAAAAAAGTCAGCCATGGTTATTGTCAATATTAGGAGTTGCTTCTGTGGCCTTGGGCCTGAGTCAGTGATGCTAAGGAGAGATACTGGGGTCCCACGTCTTGGAGCCTGGGGACCACAGTAGGGCCTAGATTCAGCTGAAGGATGAGGGATGCTACCCTGAACTCGGGCCCCTGGAAGTGATGGCACCCCCAGGGAGGGGGTGCTTGCCCAGAGAGAACAGGTCCCTTAGGACTGAAAGGAGAGGGACCCACAGCAGGCCTTGCCTGGGGACAGGGAGGCAGGCCCTCCAGGAAACAGAGCCCTGCGAGGGATCCACAGAGGACCTGTGTCCACAGTGCCTGTGGTCTCGTGTATTGCTAAAGGGCAAAAAGTGACATTCAGTGGGTGCATCCATGGGCCTGGCATCTCTGTGCATTACATAACCAAATTTCATCAAATGTCAGCTTTGCAACCTCACCATAAACATGAATCATACAGCGAATTCACAGATGAGGAAGCCAAGGGTTAAAGATGTAACTACTCCATAGAACCCACATTCACATCTAAGGCTCCCAGGTAAAGGAGAACCTTTACTGCAGACTAACAATCCTTCATTCATGTGTTCATTCATTCCTTTGTTCACTCAATAAATCTTTAGTTATGTGGAAGTCTCCCAAGGTGGGACACTTACCCAGTGAAGACACTGGCTTGACGTGCTTGTTGTTCTTGACTCTTTCAGCCTCTAGGGAGTGCTGCTGACAAGTGCTGTGGCTGAGAGAAGCAAGCAGGCAGCAGCGGTGCCTCACCATCTACTAGCCCAGCCAGAGAACCCTGCAGACTCCCAGCCCACGGACACCACGAAGGCTGGGACCTCAGCACCCATCTTGGGCCTTTCAGAAACACCACCCATCTGGAAGTTAAGTCTTTCCTACTGGGTCAAGGTCGCCTGTTAGGTCTTCTAACCTACCCCACCCCCCGCAGGGCTGACTAATAGTCATGACAGCATCCATGCTCCCCTGAACCCCAAACCAGCCCAGTGAGGTACTTCCACTGCAGAGAGGCTCATTGACAACCTGCCCAATGCCACACAAACATTTTCATTTTCAACAGGGCTCGAGAATTCAGATCCAGGCTCTTGCAACTTTGCATTTTTTGTTTCCTTTATCCACATATCCTTTGGAGATTAGAGGATCCCCAGCAGAAGTAAGAATGTAGAACCCTCATTTCACGGGGGGGGGGGGGTACCCAGTGAGTGTTAATTAATGATAACAATCACTCCTTATTCTGGTATAAAACAGTATGCTAAACACATGTTGTCACCACTCATCATCTTAGCTGATTTTTCCAGTGACCTCACAACACACACAGGACAGATTTTATAACCCTCACTTTGCAGATGAGGAAAGATTCAGACAGAATGATTTTCCCTGGACACGGGCTAGTTTCCTGGAGTGTGCCCCTCCAGTCCATTCTCCCTGCTTCTCCACCCTGGTTTCTGCCCCCAGAGAAATCAGAGGAAGAGAGGGCATGAGGTGGGACATTTCTCCCCCTGCCCTTCCCTGTGGGCCACTAAGGGTATATGCTTCCTCTGAAGGTTGCAGCTCCTGCCAAGCCTCAACACATGGCCTCCGTGCCTCCAGGTATGAGAACCAGAGCCTCCCCTTCCCCTGCTCACATTTTGGTCATAGTTCTGTTTAAGCTCTCCCCAAACTCCCCAGCCCGAGTGTGCCACCTGTTTCCTGCTGGACCCTAATGGATGCTGCAGTAAAGCAACTGACTGGGGACTCCGGTCTCCAGATGGCTGAGCCAGGGCATCTCGGAACCTGCCAACAAGCACTTATTGAACAGTCCCTCGGGTGCTGGGGGAAGAGGATGCAGAGAAAGGAAGAAGATGGCAGACAACTGGAAGAAACTAGTAGCAGAGACATCAGACAAAGCTCTTGGTCTCGGATTTCTCTTTAAATTAACTGGAGTTAACCTTTGGAAAATGAAGAAAGACCACAACACTGAGAAACTGGACCTGGGGGAGGCACGTGGTAGAAAAAGAGGTAGGGGACGCTTGGATCTAGGCTTCCAGCCAAACAGAGCCACTAATGCTACCTACATGAGAGTTCTCGAAACTGGTCTCCAGTGACAAGCTGGGACAGAGCCAGGGCAGCCCCTCATAGCAGCAGGTACTTCCACACTGTGCCCCTGGGATGGGCTTGAGAGAGAAGCTGCGGGCACTTGATCCTCACCCCGTCTGAAAGAGCCAGCTGGAGAAGGGGAGATGCCACCTGTTGGTTTGCAGATCCTCTTTCCTTGGCACAAGCATCCAAGGCTGGTGCTGGGACATGGGGCTGTTAGAGGTTTCGATCATGCCCTGGCCTCCAGCCTCACCTCTGCCAGGAGCACACAGTTCGGCTACATGCCCAGACCTGAGGTGACAAAGAAGAGCAAAGAGGAAGAAAGCTCTTCTCAGGGGGTAGGATGGTGGAACGTGGATTTTTCTCCCCTCTATTTTTGGGTATTTTTCTCATCTTCAAGAACTGCATGCATTCCTTATACAAAGGGAAAAAATTCTATCCTGGAGAATCATGAAGATTCTTAAGAAGGAAGTTATCACATTGTAACACAATTATTTGTGAGTTAATAAATCTGAAGGGGATCTGGAATTAGGATTTACAGTCATCGACCTCAGACAGGCCTGGGGCCCAGGCCAGTTAAGGACACTCACTTTCTACAACCTCTCAGCAAATACAGAGATGAATCTCTTGCACCTGGTGACAGGCTGGCATGTGGCCAGTGTCTCCACAACATGATGGGGAGGGGGGGTGCAGGTGAGTATAGACCCTACTGTGAGGTCTTCATGCCTGCCTAAACCTTCTTTCCATCCAGGGATCTCAAGGGAAACCATGAAGTCACACCTCCCTCTGGGAGCAGGCTGTGTTATCACCTGCTCTGTGAAACCATCCCTGGAGGTTTCTATGTCCTTGACCTTAAAGAAACTTTACATCTTTAACTGTGGTAGTTGCTACCAACTGCAAGATGTAGCCTCATGTCCTGTTAAAGACCAAGAACACAGGGGTCCAACTGCTTGGGTTCATATTCCAGCTCATCACTGACTATGCGTCTTTGAGCAAGTTACTTGCCTAATTTATGCATCTGTGTTCTCATTTATAAAGTGAACATATGTGTCTTCTTCATAGGATTGTTGTCAAGAATAAGAGAATTTATATGCATAAAGTGCTTAGAACAATGTAGGACATATAGCAAGTGCTAGATACATGATAGCTATTATCACTGGCATTTTCCCATTAATCATATCATTATTTTTTTGTGTCAAGTCTATAAAAACAGTATCAGTATTTCTGTGTCAAGTCTACAGAAGCTTCTCATCAGCTTAGCCTCTAGGAATCAGGGGGTGGCCCAGAGGAGAGAAGAGAGTAATGAAATCAACAAGGAACATCTAGATGGGTCCCTGGCTAAGTGTTACATACATGCCATTTAATCTGGGGTAGAGACACCAGATAAAAAGCAAGACACCCAGGAAAATGTGAACTTCAGATGAGTAAGGAATAAGTTTTAGTACAAATATATCCCAAATAGGGGGATCCCTGGGTGGCTCAGCGGTTTGACGCCTGCCTTTGGCCCAGGGCGAGATCCTGGAGTCCCAGGATCGAGTCCCGCATCGGGCTCCCAGCATGGAGCCTGCTTCTCCCTCTGCCTATGTCTCTGCCTCTCTCTCTCTCTCTCTCTCTCTCTCTCTCTCTGTCTATCATAAATAAATAAATAAATCTTTAAAAAAATATCCCAAATATGGGATATACTTACATTTACATTTTTTCATTCTTTATCTAAAATTCACATTTAACTGGACATCCTCTATTTTTCTTTGCTGAAAACTTTGGCAGCCGTATCATTATGGGTCGTAACATTCTCATCTTATAGGTGACTAAACAAAGCTCAACGAGGTTAAGTAAATCACCCGAGATCATTGTTGGAGCAAGTACTTAAAGGCTATGTTCTGTCAGCCACACATTGGTTCCCTCCAGCTGCTCCTCTCAGAAGAAACAAGCCAGAAGCCCAAGAAGTCAAGCCCTCAATTACCTGCCTACAGCAGCACGCTCCTCAGCCCCTGGACAGGAAGTGTACACATGAGAAGAGCCAATTTTTCTGCAGAGTGGGAGCTATTGCTCCACCAAAACCAGTGCCCCAGAGAGCCTTCCTGCAGGAGAGGAAGGGTGGGTGACCAGCAGGTAGGAGGTCCCCAAGAGGGCTGCCGGCAGCCAGGGCAGCAGCCCCAGCCCTTCCGGAAGCTGCTCTTGCCTATGGCTGGATTCTGGAGGCAAAGAGCCCAGGGGAAAACTCTGGAAGCACCAAAGGAAACCCCTCCGGAAGTCCTGAAATGTTTCCACAGCCCAGGGAGAAAACGTTAAAGTGAAAGCAGCTGTAAGAACACTGACAGGAGGGCCAGGCTGGCCTCTCAGAGTCCCAGGCATGACCACAGTGCCCCAGCAGCCCTGGCCCAGGTCACAAGGCCCCCTCCGCAGAGTTCACACAGATGGCTTCGGGCCTCCCTGGGCTCCAAAGAACACCTCCATGCCTTTCCAGGGAGGGGCCCCATCTCTGCCTTTCTGGACTCCAAGGCAGGTTTCACTTCAGTCATTCTCAGCTCTATTTTTACTCAAAGGTGGCAAGAAACAATGAAGGTTAGAAGCAGGACAATTAAGTCACCTGATTCCAACTCTGCAAAGCCAGGGACCATGGCTAACCTTTGCTGAGAGCAGGACAGGGAAGGGTTCTAAAAACCTCTGGGGGACTTCTCTTCAGGGCTAGAAGCTTAGGTCTAAAGCCCACTCCCCAGTCCATGACTTCCCAAGGAGGTGACATTCAGCCTCATCATCATCTAGTTAAGAAAGGCCAACGGGTGCTTCTCTAGGGAAAGGAACAGCGAACAGCATGCAGAAAATACCAAACCACGATGGGGCATGGTGTGTCTGAGGACTTGAAGAATTCAGTTTGGCTGGAGGGTCGGGAGTGTGGTAGGGAACACCAGGAAGTGAAGCGAGAGGTGGGCTGGGGACAGTGTCTGAAAAGGCTCCCCACACTATGCTAAGGGGTTTAGAAGGGAGGTAGGAAGGTGCCAGACTGGCAAGTGGTTGAATCAGATCCTCTAGAACGGCTTCGAAGAGCCTAGGTCCTTCCTACTCAGAATGGGCATCACCGGGGGCTTGCTAGAAATGCCAAATGAAGGCACCTGGATGGCTCAGGCAGTTAAGTGTCTGCCTTCGAGTCAAGTCATGATCTCAGGGTCCTGGGATCCAGTCCTGCATTGGGCTCCCTGCTCAGTGGGGAGTATGCTTCTCTCTCTTCCTTTGATCTTCCCCCACTGTTTGTGCTCTTTCTCTGAAATAAAAAATAAAATCTTAAAAAAAAAAAAAAAAAAGAGCTAAGTGGGAGACTCTGCCCTGGACTTATTGGATCAGAATCTATTTTCACGGGCAGCCCCGGTGGCTGAGCGGTTTGGTACCTGCCTTTGGCCCAGGGCCTGATCCTGGAGACCGGGGATCAAGTCCCATGTCGGGCTCCCTGCATGGAGCCTGCTTCTCCCTCTGCCTGTGTCTCTGCCTCTCTCTCTGTGTGTGTCTCTCATGCATAAATAAATAAAATCTTTAAAAAATAAAATAAAATAAAAAGAATCTATTTTCACAAGATGCCCCTGCTGATTCACAGACCTGATGTGAGTGAGGCCCTGAATTATAGGTGGGACTGAGAGAGGATCACTGACTGACTTAGCCTCTCCAATATCCTTTTTTGACTGGCCTTCTGCCCTCCTTAGGCCCAGCCCTACTGCCTCCTTGCATCTCTCCTGCTCCATGATTCTCTTAGGTGGTCCTTGTATGATGGACCTGGGCCCCTCAGAACACTCTGTTTCTTTATACCCTCTCCACCAATCACCAAACGTCACCAAGCGTTTCCAAGCTACCACGTGGTTAGGGCACAGCTGGGTATGTGGGAACAGGAGAAGCACGTGGTGGTTAAGAGCCAGTCCCCAAACTGGAAGAGGCATGCAGAGGAGTTTTTCAAACATACAGTTCTCATTCAGAGGACCCTGGCACTTGGGCCTTTCTGGTACAGACCACAGGCTGGGGGAATTGACATACATCCGGGTTTAGAGTCCAGCTCAGCCCTTTATAAGAAAGCTGTTTAATGTCTCTAGAATCCTTTTTTAAAGTTTCCTCATCTATAAAACTGGATAAAAATAGGTGCGACCTCCACAGGAGGTTGAAGCTTAAATGGAACATTGTTTGTAAAGTACTTAAGGACAGTGTCTGGCACTCTATAAATGGCAGCCTTTGTTATTTTTCTTCATGTCTCTAGGGAGTGTAGTCTGACAGAGAAGAAATGACAACAGACTGGAAACACCATATAGGAAAACACTACAGAACAACAGGTAAGAAAGTGCTCCATGATGGGGCCCAGAGCAAGCAAGAGCTCTGAGCTGGGGCCCTCAACCAGGCGAGCACTACAATCAGGCATGGGAGGCTTCCTAGAGCTGGTGGGCATCAAGCTGAGGTTTGAGGTTGGAAGGGAGTTCAACAGAGCATGGAGGTTGGCTGCGGGATGCTGGGAAACCTGAAAGGAAAGTGTGAGGATCCCCTAACGTGGAGGATCTTGAAGGCAGTTTGGATCTCATCTGGAAATAAAATGTGGCCCCATGGAAGGTTTCTGGGCAAAGGAGTGGCAGATGGAAGTGGGTTTACCATAACTCCGGCTACAGGGAAAGGTGGGGTGGCATCAGAAAGCATCAGAAAAGGGAGCCCCGGTGGCCCAGTGGTTTAGCGCCACCTTCGGCCCGGGGTGTGATCCTGGAAACCCGGAATCAAGTCCCACGTCAGGCTCCCTGCATGGAGCCTGCTTCTCTCTCTGCCTGTGTCTCTGCCTCTCTCTCTCTCTCTCTCTCTCTGCTGTCATGAATAAATAAATAAAAGCTTTAAAAAAATAATAAAAAGAAAAGGGGCTTCCAGGTGCTCAGCCATCTGCTGCAAGGGCCCTGCCTGTGGTGGCAGCAATCAGCCAGGACAGGGTTCCCAGGCCAGAAACGGCATTCAGACATCAAATTTGTGTCCCATCCTTCCTTTCCAGGGAGGAGACAGAACCAGCTCCTGCTTTTGGCCTCTAAAGTTTCTACAACCAAAGATGGCACACAATGCCCATTGACATCTAGGTAGGCACCATCCAGGCCCAAAAGGGGAACATTTAGTCAGGAGCTGCCATGGGGCCTGCAAATGTTTGCCCACCTAAATCAAGGGGAAATGGTGTTTCCACATGGCTGAGCGGCACACCAGCTGGTCCCTCATTAACCCTCTCAATCATGCACTAGAAAATGAACAACAAAGGCATTTTGCTCCATTAACACTGGCGTTTGCCCTGCAGGGGAAAGGAGGTAGGGAGGATACCAGTGTTGTCTAGACAGAGGCACTCAAAAAGGCAGATGCCTGAATTTCTGCCACTCAGGGAAGGGGTGAACACAGAGGTCTGGTGTGCCTGCCATGCCAGAAATCCCCAGCAGAGGCCAACCACAATGGCCATTCTCTCTTCTCATCCTTAGCATGAGGGTAACAACCTTTCACAGGTTTACTGTGAGGATTAAATGAGATCATGAATGTGAGAACACTACCCCACATCTGGTACCCACTAGATATCCATCAACCGCTTTGTTCTTTTTGCTTTTATTGAAAAGTGAGCTCAAAAGAGGTATGTGTCATGGGTGGCTCTTCACCTGTCTAGAATCCAGTTACAGTCTGACTTGGTTCATGGTCTGTAGTCATCCTCCTAGGGATGGGAATAAAGGACCCTGGAGTTATGCTACCCAAACTGTGATCCCCAGACTGTTCAGTAGCACTGGCATTACTTGGGAGCTTGCTAGAATGCAGAACCTTGGGCCTCAGATCTGTTAAGATGCAGATGAGAATTTGCATCTTAACAAGATCCCCAGGCGATTCAAATACACAGCAGAGTTTGAGATTCTGCTCTAGTATATTTGTCCCTAGGAGAAAACCATCTCCTCTCCTCTCCTCTCCTCTCCTCTCCTCTCCTCTCCTCTCCTCTCCTCTCCTCTCCTCTCCTCTCCCACCACAGGAAATAGGGGTCCTGGGTAGACAGAAGTAGAGAATGTCAACACAGAAGGGCCCTTTGATTAGCACCTACTTGCTAGCCACACTGCATTAAAGCACACTCAGGCACATGTTGAGAAAATTATTCCCATCTTGATTCCTTTCAATCTCCCTGTTAGTGAAGAAGAAAGACTCTGTTTGATGCCAGTATGTCTTTAACATCCCTGTATCTTCTATTCCTTTTTCTTTAAACAAGGACACAGGAGGTTCAGATCTAGATCCTTCCAAGGGCAACAGTGCATAATTAGAATTAATAACACTGTTTAATTTTTAGTGCATTTATTTGTAAGGTAACTTTTGGTTTATTCCAAGTGGTACAGATTTTCCACTAGTTCCCTTTCTAAGTAAGTTATATTTTAAACTGAATCAAATTGAAGAAAAACATTAAGTCCATAGGAATAAAACTGTGTGAATCTGGCAAAAACCACAACACAGGTATATAAATGACTATAGTTCAGTAAATTATTATTCCTTACAGTTTATAAAAGCCCTTTTGAGATAATCTTGTCTGCTGTTTTCATACTGTAGGTCATGAAATCAATGTAGCGGGTCATGACCAGCACTTTCTGGGTTTGCTTTGAATGCAATGAAATGGCATGGAATAGAAGAGTATAAAAATATAAGTACATTGCAAATATTATAGAAAAGTTAAGTACAGTCCAATGAAACTTTTGTTTTACTTTGTGTATCTACTGGTTTATAACATAAAATATACGTATTATGTTTAGGTTGTAAGAGTTAGCAAGAGTTAGCATCTAGCTTAATCTCCCAGCCACTGCTAAGTTAATTTCAATGGTGAGGAGCTAACTCCTTTGACCAGGCCACCTGTGAGCAGGCCCTTAATGGTATACACTGGAGGTCCCCACCTTAGCCCTCTGGCTCCTGTCTCATGACACAGAGCTGACAGTAGTAGCTACTGCAGCAGGTCATGAAACGGGCACTCCCCAGCCCTGCTCAGGTGAAGGAGGATTTGGGCACTTTGCAATGAGGCATCATTTCAACCTGCACAAAAAGAATTGTGGAGAAGCACTAGAGTGGAGCCATGTCCTTTTTGGAGGGACAGGATCCCCATCACCAGGACATGCTCTCCCAGCCCTCTCAATTCTTTGGCTCGGGCAGCCCCATTTCAGCTGTCTTCCCTTAGTGGTGTCTCTTCCCTTGAAAGGCTGGGGGGGAAGGGCAAGAAGAACAGGAGACAGCTGGGGGTAAGGATGAGGGGTGCAGGGAGGGGGGTGGGATAGAGAGCACCACAGGGTGGCACCTAGAGGCTAGACCTGGTCAAGGCCGAACCCCTGGTCTGACTGCATCCTGGAACCACAGGGAGGGCAGTAGCATGGGAGGGTCAGGTCATGGGTCCCTACACCCAACTCAACAGGAATTCCTAAAAATGCCTGCAGACTCAATGAGGGAAGTACGCTGCCAGTGAATTTTCAGGCAGGGAAGAGAATGGAGTTGTGGAATGCCCCTCTCTCCTCCCCACTTACACCTTCAGGCTTTGGTTCTCAGCTCAGGGAAGGCAATCCTCTGTTTTATCACATCCAGAACACTTAGCACACACAAACCCTTTCTGCAACGATCCTGAAAGAGGGGTCTGCTAAGGTGAACAATGTAGGGTACAGGCCATACCCAGCCCCAGCAGACTGACCCCTTGGCAGGGGGCTCTGGGCTCTGGGGCCCTTGGGGGGATGGGGAGAGGGGCTGGAGGGGCTGTATGGAACCACCCCATCATTAGCATGCTGTGCCTGCGCGAGTTCAAAAGCAGAACCTGGAACTGCAGCACAACTGGCCCTGGGCAAAGGACCTTGGTGTGCAGTGGCCTGATTTAGGGCTGAGGGCCCTTTATTCTCCTCTGGAAACTGTGGAGGTGAATTTTAAAAGGCCGAGGAGTGAGACCAGCACGCCTTGGCTGTGCCAAGTCCCCTCCTCCAGTCCCCATCTCCTTGCCTCTCGCCTTCCTCTGCTCTAGAAACTGGGCACTAGCTGTACCTCATTTCTACCCCCCAAAGCCTATTTTCTCTCTTTCCCTTAAAACTTGTTTTGTTGTTGTTAATCATCAGTGTTTCTGGCCAATAATCCCAGGGAGAAGGTAATCTCACTCTCCAAGTGCCTATGGGGAGATCTCCTTGGGATCACTCCTTAGGAAGAGGTAGTCCAGTTAGTAGGCACCTACAGGCCACCTGTAGGCCAAGAGCTCCTTGAACACCATGGGGGAGCCAAGACAGTTTTTACAGTTGTCATTTTAGCTAGAGAGGTGAACAGATCAATCAATGTCCATGAACCCCCAGCTGCCAAGGGGCCTTCACTGACCCGGCTATGAGAGGCAAAGGGTGTAGGAGAAAGCAAGTTTCGAATCCAGCCAACCTCATGTTCAAAGCCTGGCTTGTGCTCTAGCTCTAGAAACTTGAATTAATTACTTAACTTCCCTGGGCTTGTTTCTTTCCTTTCTATAAAGTAGAGATAATAACTCCTGCCTCACAAAGTAGGGCCTAATGGGGATTGGTGATAAAACAGGGTAGGTGCCCAGGACAGTGTTGACACGTTGTAGGTACTCAACAGGATTGGCTATAACCATTATTGCTGTTGGAAGCTACACAGAGAGTCCGAGCAATCTGAAATCTGATCCAGTTCAAACTGGAGACCTTTGCCAATAACCTAACTTCCCTGTTCTCTCATCTCTATAAAACAGGGGGCTGGTAACAGGTACTTTGTTGGGGTGTTAGGATAACATAAGGAAAGTGTATAGCACAGCACAGCATCTGGCACATAGTAGGGCTGGTTATAGGTCATGTCCATTCTTCCCAAACCAAATGGAAAAACTAATTTCTACAAACCCAGCAGGACTGACAAGCTTTCTTTTTACTGGGCCCAGTGAGAGACCCAAGGGTGAGGTTTTTATGTACCTTTGAGGCACCCAGACACATTTCCCAAAGAGGTTCCCATCGTGCAACTCCAAGGTGTGCCATCATATGGAACGCACTGCCACTCTGACTCCAGAATTCCCAGAAAAGGGTTTTTCACCTAAAATTTCACCTTCAAAGGAGAAACTCATTCACAAAGACAGCCCCTCCGCTCTTTAGGCCCAGGGTAATTTGCAGCTGAACAAGGCAACCACAAATGAGGAAATAAATTGTTGCTGTGGAGAAAAGATAAAGAACTGGGCTTAATTACACAAAATCTGGGCAGCCTGGGTAGCTCAGTGGTTTAGCACCGCCTTCGGCCCAGGGTGTGATCCTGGAGACCTGGGATCGAGTCCCATGTTCGGCTCCCTGCATGGAGCCTGCTTCTCCCTCTGCCTGTGTCTCTGCCCCGCCCCCCCGCCCTCTCTCTCATGAATAAATAAATAAAATCTTAAAAAAAAATTACACAAAAATCTTTGGTCTCCATAATCTTGGTTCATTAAACCCTTGCTGCTGGCCAGGAGGCAATGCCCAGGAGGAAGGGGTTAGCCCGAGTATTAATAGGATCAGCCCTTCAATCCCATGAAGGCAATTATGGACACATCCTTTCCGAACAGCCCCAAGTAAACCCACAGATCCCCAGCCAATATGGGGCTTTTCTAGGCAGCACTGGCTCTGCCGACACATCAGTGAGGCAAAAGGCCATGTTGCCCAGAGTGACAAGGACTCTGAGCTCCAGCACCACTGGCCCACTCAAGGCCTTCTAGGCACTCATCCCTTTCTGGAGACCTTGCTCACCTTATGCAAAATGCCTGACCACATCCTCATGTCTGCCTACGGTCTAGAAGGAGGGACATGCAGGCTTCAGAAGTAAGGGTGGAGAAAAGAGAAAAATGGCACTTGACAAATTAGGCCATCACAGAGCCCACCCCACCTGCCCCATCTCCTGAAGACCACACTGACCCTGGTAGTTTCTACATGGCTACTAAACCCACATTCATTTTTCATTCTGGTGTGTGCCAGGGAAGAAAGGGCAGAAGAGAAGATAGAAAACATCTATTCCTCATCCATTCAGTCATGGTTCCAGTTGGCTCCACCTCGAAAAGCTCTTTGCCAAATGCCTTGGGCAGGGGGTTGGACTGGGCATCTATTCCCAATCCCCATATGGGGACATTTCTATAGTCTGCCTATTGCCCTGATTTCTTCCTTCCCATTTACAGGGTCTGGACAGGTTCCCTTCAAGCTGCAGGAACAAGTGGGACACTCCTACTGCCAGTCAGGAGTATCCATGGCTCCAACTGAGCCTTTCTTGTCCAAAGAAATGCAAACTAAGGCAGACTCAGGCCACAAATCAAAATCCACCTCTTCTATCCTGCTCTCAAGACAGGTGAGCTCCAGGCCTCTTCCTACTGGTGCTCAGCGGAAAGTGCTAAGAGCGTGTAGGTAGAATGTGATGGGTACTGGAGCTCCATGGATTGCCTCCACCTATCACAGCCAGGGGCCTGGCAGAAGCAAAGAAGGAAGGACGTGGAGTTGACTGTGAGGCCAACTGTGAAGCTGCCTAGTTCCTGGTTTGCCCCTACGGGGCTCAAGCTGAGCCAAACAGCTGCAGCACCAACCCTGGCAGTAAAGTCTTCCAATTGCACAATCACAAGCCCTAGCAGCGCGTGGGACTCCCTTGGGGGGTCTCCGACTCCACTACAAATGCTACAATTACCAAATCCACACAGCTGGAAACTTGTGAATGGGCCAATGAATGGGTTCCTGGGATTTCTGGTGGAGTAAGGAGTTAAAGGAGCCAAGAACCCAGTTTTCTTTTCCCTCTTATGCTACCAAAAATTACTGAAGGCTTATTAGGAATGAGGAGCTGGCCAAGGCACCACCTAAGGACCACGTCCAGCACTCTGCACCAGCCAGCACCCTCACCGCCTTTACGGCCCTTTCTACGCATCAGCAAACCTTTCACGGACCCCCGTTTGTGATGAGGACCATGATGAGCTGGACAGCTGAGCAGCAGTCCCGTAGCGCTCCTCACCTTCAAAACACCTTATAAACATTAATTAATCCATATGGGATCTACAAGAGACGTCATGGCCTGGCATTACAGAGGGGTATGCACAGGGTACCCAGGAATCAGACCACACCTCAGGGAACAGCCCAAGTCTTCCATCCCACCTGCAAGAGTGAGGCAGGATGGGTTTTCTCACTATTCCTCTGTCTTCTACCCACTTAGCTAATTCTTCACAAATGTTCCTGTCATCTCTTCTGTTTCCTAAAGAACAACAGCAACAATCACAATAACAAAAATTTTCTCTGAGTAGATGACTTCTTCTCCCATCAGCCCCACCTCTGAGACTCCAGCAGCCATGACAATAATTGGCTGGTGTTAAAAAAAGGAATGAATGCTGGGGCTTTTCAGAGGATAAGAAAGCATCAATCTGCAGGTGCAGGTGTCTACCAGCACATCTGGGGTGGTCTGATGCGGCCTGGGTGAGACAGCTGCTCTGATCAGACCCACAGTCTGCCTGGCCCTTGGTGTGGCCAATATAGGAATAAGATGGGAAACTGAGGCTGGTTCATGATGATCTGGAGATGGGTTTGTATCCCTACAGCCCCAAATGCTTTCTTGGCTCTTGGAGAGGGTACTGAGTCTATAAGGGACATGTAAATATCACGAGCAACTGAAATATCCCTTGGAAATGTTTCCTGGAGTAAAAGAAGAAAGACTTTACATTTGAAGAAGTACCAAATTATTGCCTGCCTGGGGTACATACATTTCTCAGTTCAGATATGTGTGGAGGGTGGTATCCACTCAGAGGGACAGGCTCAGAGCACCTCCCATTTTGCTATTCCACAGAGCTTAATATAATCTAACCTAACCCCATGGTATAGAAGAGAACCAAGAGAAAGTGGTGTTTAGTGGAGAAGGTGATGAGACAAAGACACGGGGAAGATAAAATGAAGAACATAGCCCTTTATGGAAAGAATCATACCAGCTCTGGGGAGAGGGTCAAGGCAAGGCACTGAAGGGCAAAGCTGATTTATTACATGAACGTAGGAAAATGAGTGGTAGAGAGACAAGAAGTAGGATGGCTGGAAGCCTCATCTGCCACTCCAGCTTATCAGAAGCAAAGACCCTGCTCCAATCAGTCCTATATTAACTGGTAGCTGGGAGTCAACCCATCTCCTTGGGTCAGACAAATCGCCATCACAGTAGCCCTTCAGTACTTCTACCACAGGAGGAAAAGGGGGGTCTGCTGCCTACCCATTATCAAATGACCATCAGCTTGCAATGAAAATACACACACTCCTCCTGGCATAGATGCTGAAGCCAGAAGGAATGAGCTGACAACTCCAAAGGCAAGAAGTCAGTCAGAGGAGGGGCTGGCTGGCAGTCTGGCACCCTAAGAGTAGAAAATCACCAAGCTCAGTGAGTTCAGAGCCTCAACCACCCCTGCCTTAGCTCCAGGACCAGCCCCAAGTTCCTACAAGAGACCCATGGACAGGTTGGGCTCAGAATCATTGAGGCCACTTATCCTGCTGGACCATTTCAAGAACACAGAGGACCAAAGAGACAGATGCTCCCCATTCCATGACATTCCAAAGCCTTGAGGAAGCTCAGACATATCTAGGTGACACTCAGAGTCTTCCTTACCAACCTAGGGTATGAACTGAATTCTAGCTTTGTCACTTACCAGTTACGTGACTCTGGATAAGGATTTGAGCTTACCACATCTCTCTTCCTGCCAAATGGAAATAAGACTACGTATCTTGCATAGTCGTGTGGTCTGGAGAGGATGGATGGAGACAGCCCAGCATCATGCCTGGCATATACTGGATCCTTAGGATATGCTATTATCACTGCTACCAGGAGCGGCACTTAGGAAGGGCCTCTATCACTGGCTCATTCCCATATCTAAGACATATGTGGGCCACCCTGTGCCCTGGAGGCATCCACTTTACTACTCCTGCTGGACTTAGCTTTTGTGGGGACTTGCCACCCCAGTAAGCCTTGTAAGCAAACAGCTGAGAGCCAGAGGAACTTCCTCTGGGAGCCACGAAACCAGGCTGCCAGGCAAATGACAGCCCGGGTATTTGTTTTAATTTAGGCTCTTGTCAAGAGGAAACTTCATGGCTAACAGCCCAAACATGACTGCACAGCACCTCCCCAGGAAGCCTCATTCTATGGCTCTCAAATAAGCCATTCTGAGGAAGGAGGGAGGCAAGGACTCCTCACATTGCTGCCAAGTCAGCGCCTCTCCCACCCCCCCATCCAGGCTCCTAGAAGCCCAGGGGCCAGGGCAGCAGCAGCAGCAGCAGACAAGACAGCTCAGATGCTAGCTTGCTTCACTCAGGGTTGGTTAACAGGTACTCCCAAAGAAGGTCTCAGTCTAATTTCTCTTTTCAGGTCCCATCTTCCTCTGGGCAGAAATTTTCAAGGAGACCTCAGACAATTTTACTTCCCTACTCCAAGAGGTGGGGGTGAGGGAGAGATAGGAAAACTTGGAAAGAATTACGTTGGGGAGTCTTCGTCAGGGCAACAGAGAGAAACCTAGACAGAGATTTCCATGGGATTCTATGTTTTGAGAAATACGGAAACCACTACTGGATTTTGCAAGGAGCCAGAAAATATTCAGGAACATAAGTAGCATGTGAATATGAGGCATTGTTATTACTGTTATTTGCAAGAGCGCGGCTAAGAGGTCACTAATCCTTCCTTCAGGTCAGGGGCTGATCTGCAGCAGGGCTCTGAACAGATGTATGCCTCTATTCACGCAGACACATGTGTGCACACACACTCCATACAGCCATGGGCCCTGACCTTCACCCAACGTTGCTGGCGTCTGTGGGAGAAGGAGCAGATGGAGTGGCTGGGCTCGGTGCAAGACTGATACCCAGGGGATCCGGCTTTGCCCCTTTGATGTTGAAAAACCAAAGCGGAATGAACCATCATAAGGGGAGCTGGGGGGGGGGGGGGGAGGAAAAGGAATAGAAGTGGAGGAGGAGGGAGAAGAGGGAAGAGAAGCAGGTATGGGGAATGAGAGGCACCCAAGGGGATATAGAGGTCAGAGGCTGGATGCTGAGCACTGAGGAGCCTCCAGGGCAAGACCTTGGGGTTCAAAGCACTATCCTTGTTCATTCCTGTCCTCCCCGATATAACTGTCACCAAGGAATCTGAGCCAGCTTAACCCTTAAAAATGTCCTTGTCCCATGGCATGCAGTGTCCAGAAACTGAACTTGGCACCACCTGCCTCCCCAACCCTTACCCCCTGCCCCAGGACTCTGGGCTAGGAGACATAGCAAGAGAGTGGGAGGGTCCCACCAAAGTGCTCAGAGGGCAAAATCCACTTACTAGCTCCTTCAGGGGCCAGGACCCTCTTCCTACTCCCCTGAAAGCTTTGGGGAAGGTGTTTCAAGGGAGAGGTGGAGAGAAGTGCAGGGCCAGAGTCACCTAAGAGAGGAAGGGTGTATGGTGGGGGTGCTTGCCGCCTGGAAGGAGCCCCTGGAATGTACGAGTGAGTGATCAGTTACACATCCCCAGCGGCAGTGCAAGAGCAATCACATGATTGAGGCAGATTTGGGAGCGAGGGGGTGGAGAAGCCGAGGGATTTTTTTTGTTGTTGTTGTTGTTGTTGTTGTTTTCTTTTTTCTTCTTTTTTGGGGGGTGGTGAGGGTGGGGGTGGTGATGAGGCTGGCAGGAAAGACTGCTGAGCCGGAGGTTTCCAGCTCCTTCAATCCAAATGGCCCCCGCGGAGATCTGCGCCTACGGTCCCTCCCACCCGACCCCACCTCCACCCTAAAACACACAATGGCCCCAGGATGTCCCTGAGGCGACAAACTCGGGGGCCAAGGACTTGGCCAAAATGGCCTTTCTGCTCCAGCGTGGACAGAGCAGTCAGTCGGGAAGCGCAGGGAGCACCCTACTAGGGCTCTGCTTCCTGAGGGCTGGGGAGTGCTCGGTTACACAACAGGTGGGAACGGGGGGACACAGCTCTCCCGCCCCGTCGGGCCCGCGGCCCCCCGCCCGCTGGAAGTCCGCTCCGGGGACCCGGTCTGCGGCAGAGCGGGGGGGACCCCCCGTGTGTCCCCCACGTCCCGCGCCCTCCGCCCGCAGCCCCGCAGGTCGCGCCCCGGGGCCGTCGGGGCGCCGCGGCCCCCTCCCGCCCGGCCTCCCGGGCCCGAGCGCGCACGTACTGCTGTAGAGGGTGTCGATCCAGGAGAGACGCGGCAGGCCCCGGTGGCTGAGCGGCTCCATGCCCGCGGCTCCGCGCGGCGGCGGCGGCGGCGGCGGCGGCGGCTCCGTCAGATCGGAAACCCGAGCCTCATCGCACAACAAAGGAGGGAGGGCTCGGGCCGCGGGCCGGCGGGGCGCCGGGAGGGGCGGTCAGCCCGGGAGGCCGGAGTTGCCGGGCGCGGGCCGGAGGCGAGGGGAGGCAGGCAAACAGGTAGCTGGGAGGAGCGAGCCGGGGCTGCGGCGCGGGTGCGGGAGGGCGGGCGAGGGCAGGCGGGCGCCCCTGGGAGCCCTTCCGGCTGCTGCGGCCCCGGCCGGCCCCGCTGCGGATCCCGGAGCCGCGGCCCCGCAGCCCGCCCGCAGACTAGCAACTTCCCGGGGCTGCGCGGCGGCCGGGGCCGGGGCCGGGGGCGGGGGCGGGGGCGGGGGCGGGGGCGGGGCCGCCACCAATCCGCGCGAGCCTCGCGCCCCCTCCCCCCGCCGCGCGCCGCCAGACCCTCGCGGGAGTGGGGGGCAGCCCCGGTCCCTCCGGACCCCGGGGCGAGACGGGCTCTGGCCGGTGGCGGAGTGGTGGTCCCGCGGGGGGCTCCCGGCCGCGGCGCAGGCGCAGGCGCAGGCTCCTCTTCCTCCCCTCGCTGGGCTCGGCCGAATTCTGGCAACCCGCAGACTAAGTGCCGCGGGGAGCCCTACGGGCCCCGCAGGGGTGACATCACCTGCCGCCCCAGGATCTCTAAGCGCAGTTTCTGGGGCCGGTGCAGCCGTCAGGCCCCTCCCCTAGGCAAGCCTGGGGGGCGGCGCTGACGGGGTTAAGGTCCTGCCCGCCCGAGGAAAGCCTTGGCCGCTGGGCCACTCTTTCCTTCCAAACCTTAACAACCTCATCTGTTTAAACACCCTTGACCTAAAAGCCGGGCGCTTCTGCCCTACACACCCGAAGGCGGAGGCTGGAGAGAGGCAGGGGGCTGGGGGGGTCCAGGAGGGGCAGTGAAGGAAAAACGGGAGACAGGACACACTCCGGGGTCTCCACTGGGTTCCCCAAGAGACTTGTTTGGGGATCTACAGTCGCAGCCCAGGAGGCATACCTTGTAGGCATGATCACATACAAGTTCAGGGAAGTCTGGGGTCAAGACGCCTCTGAAAACAAAACCTTTAGAAATAAAATTGCTGGGACGCCTGGGTGGTTCAGTGGTTGAGCATCTGCCTTCTGCTCAGGGCGTGATGTCAGGGTGCCGGGATCGAGTCCCACATCCAGCTCCCTGGAGGGAGCCTGCTTCTCCCTCTACCTATGATCTCAGCCTCTCTGTGTCTCCTGAATAAATAAATAAAATCTTAAAAAGAAAGAAAGTTTCTGGTAAGACCTCCCAAGAACAGTGAAGGGGGGGCTTTATGCCCATCTCCTGGGTGCTGGTTCTAGGGAAGCCAAGGCAACTTTGCTGCAGATTCGGTCCTGTAGGCCTCCTATGGCCAAGGACTCTGAAGGACCTGAGAGGGAGGGGAGTCAGGCTACAGGCTGTGGGGGAGGGAGGAAGAGGGCAAGGGGCACTGAAGCTCCTCTCTTGAAACCAAGAGAAGGGAAGCAGAAAACTTCAAGGGACTCAGCTCCACTGGGACCCACCCACATGGGGGCTATGCTCCTCATCCTTCCAAATAACTGCAAATTTAGTTCTTCTTGCAGACCCTCCTCACCCACAATGCTGAAAGGAAGCCTGCACCCAACCCCTTGCTGCTGCTTGGGTGGAGGCCTCCAACCCATACCAGGTCAGGCAAGCCCTTGGGAGGTGCAAGGTAAATGAGCAGAAAGCCTCTACAGGTGGCTATGGTGGGTGTTTTTTAACTGCAGGTAACACTGGGCCCTCCCCAAATCCACTCAGCTCTCCCCCACCCCAACTCTCCTGGCTCAGACTCTGGCTCTGGCTCTTGTGGCCCCTCCCTGCTCAGCTGTCACCCTCCCACCAGCCCTGACTTGCACACAAGACTGGGAGGACCAAGCAGGCACCTGGAGCTTGGCAGAGAGGGGGGTGTGCATCTCCAATGAGATGCTCCAGAAATAGAGCCAGGATGGGAGAGGAAGCAAATGGGCTCTCAGAGGAACCAGAGGGAGGATGGTGAGAGTGGAGGAGTGGAGATGGGCCCAAGAGCCTCTCTTCTTCCCACATGGAACTCTCAGAAGGCACGGAACCCAGAAGAAAGGTAAAGGGGAATGTGGACCAGGGAGGCAGCAGAACTGCCCCCTACCCAATATCTACCTCCACCACCAAGGCAGCCTGGGCCCCCTCTGTATGCTGCAGGGATTTTTCTGATGGCCACATCCGGGTGCTGTCAGGAGGCCACAGATGTATGTTTCTCTGCGTGAGACACATACATTTGCATACATTTTACATTTTTATCTACAAAGGCTTGAACATGCTATTTTCAGCATTTCCAAGCTAAAACGTTACAGTTGCTCTCCTTAACATTGCCACAGTTTGCTTTTTTCCCTACATTCTGTCCAATCCTGTCCTGGATCTCCCACTCCAGAACACTATACAGGGTACAGGGAGAGAGAGGAGTCTTGGAGGCAGTAAGGAGGGACACTTGTAGTAATTAATGGAGAATGTCTGTGGTGCACCTGCCTAGGACCCCAGTGCTTTGCTTATAAGATCATCTCACTGCGAACCTCATTGCCATCTTCAGCTCCCTGTGTTTTCTAGATGAGAAAACGGAGGCACTGAGTTAACCCTCCCAGCCCTCCTCCATCTCCACACACCCATCTCCATGCACACGTCCCAGGAAAGGGCAGTTACTTCAAGATGCCCTTGATGCCATTTCTAGTAGCATCCAGTAGGTGGTAACACCACACAGCCTGATTCTAGTCTTGGCTTAGAGACAAGTGTGTGGGCCTTTGAACACCAGAGCAATTTGAGACTGGAACAGAAGCCTCCAGATTCCTGGCACTGAGCATAGGGAGGAGTTTGGGGGGGGACCCAATACATTCTAGGAAGGAAGGAGTTAAAGAATCATTCTCATCTGTATTCTGCCAAAGGTTAAGTGCTCTGCCCAAACCCCAGTCTGTCAGAGCAGGGGAGGGGCTTTCCTGTGGACAGAGTGCCCTGATTCAGCTAAGTGCAGATCTGCCTGCGAACCCCCAAGGCACTGAATCAGCACCCAACCCACTTCATCCTCCAGGCCCACAAGAACCATTCCCTGTCCAGGCTTTTGAGCAAACCCTCTCCACCTTTGCCAGTGCTCCCTCTGGCCTGTGCACATAGCCTGTCCTCAGCTCCCTACCAGCCTTGGTGACTACCTGCTCCTGCCAAACCACCCATCAATGTAAGGGAGACTTAAGGGTTGGTCGCCTTGCCCGTAGTGCTGGGCCAACGATGAGACGCTGAGCGGGAAGGAGATATAGCCTATCCTTTTTTTTTTTTTTTTAGATATATCCTATCCTGAAGGTCAGTGGGCTTGCCCTTAATTCCCAGGTCTGCTACTCACTCACTACCTTCCCAACAACCAACTCTTGCTTCCACAGCCACTTACTCAGATGGAAAAACGGTAACTATGCTTACAACCTCAGTACCTCCACTTTTCTTCCATCCTCACTGTGAGCAACCCACCTCCACTGTGCACAAGAGGAAGGCCAGGGAGTCCCAGCTTCCTTGATCACCTGGAGGTCACTGCTCCTGGAAAGGATGTCCGTTCACCTCTCCCCATGCTGGGGCTGGCAGGGGGCACCAGTGTGCAGAGAGACTGGATGTGCATGTAGGGGTGGAGGGCCTCCACATTCAAATTAGGAAACAAAAACCAAAACCAGGGGATTCCTGGGTGGCGCAGTGGTTTGGTGCCTGCCTTTGGCCCAGGGCGTGATCCTGGAGACCCGGGATCGAATCCCATGTCGGTCTCCCGGTGCATGGAGCCTGCTTCTCCCTCTGCCTGTGTCTCTGCCTCTCTCTCTCTCTCTCTCTGACTATCATAAATAAATAAAGAAAAAAATAATTAAAAAAAAAACAGACTATGATAGCCCCCCCTCAAAAAAAAGACTCTGTACCCTTCCTGCCAGATCTGCTCTTTAAAAGCTGGGACTGCATCTTTTTTTTTCACTGGGGTATCCACAGCACTCAGCCCCATGGATGAATGAGGCTCAGGTAGACTCGAAAACAGCCATAACCACATTGTGCCCCCAGACCAGACTCTCTGCCCAAAGCCCAGCAGGCTGGCATTCAACAGCACAGGCTGAATAAGTAAGATGAATGACGGCTGACGTTTGCAGAGTGCTTCTTAAGTGTGGGACACTGCTCACTTAACCCTCATAATAAGCCAACGAGATAGGCACTGCTCTTCTCTCCATTCCCCAGAAACAGACAGGGTAAGCATTGGCCAGCTAGCAGCTGGTGACACTTGAGAATGAACTAAGATGCTGAATCCAGAGTCCACATGTATAATCTCTGAATTGGGCTGCGATGAGTGAACAAATGAATGAATAGAATGAAGTTAAACTCAGGGAGAAAGACATTGGAGCCATAGGAGGAAGGCAAGACTGGAATTCCAGAACCACCCCCACCCCCATCCCCACCCCATCCCCAAGCCCATCAATGGTTAAGCAAAATGAGAACTGGTACTCAACACCACATCTACCACAACAGGGCAGATGACTATGGACACAAGCTGGATGCAATCAATTCTGTGACAGTTTCTGGAATTCCAGTCCCCACTGAACTCTACTGCTTCTATCCTTGGGCCTATCTCAAGCCTTTCCCAGCTCAGTTTTCAAATCTGTAGCATACGCAGGTAGCTCAGGCAGACGACTGTATTCTGTTTCTGGATTCTTGCTTTGTTTTCTTTACCGGTACGGGAAAATAGTATTTACTGTTCTGAGATGCACCTTCACCCCTTGGGCCTAGAAATTCCCTAGGCCTCTGCTGGGTCACATCTCAAGGAGAAGTCTTGGCCTGATAGTTCTATCCTTGGTCCTCTTCCGACCTGTCTTGTCCCAGCCTCCTTGCTTTTCCAGAGACAGTGAGATCTACAGATAGCACAGATTAACTCAAAGCCCTCCCCAATTATTTATTTCTCTACCAAAGTTTTGTGTCAGCTTGAGTCATAAATATCTGCAGCCCTGGCAAGATGTAAACCAGAGAACTGCATTCACGCCCCTTGCTGCCTCCCTCAGCACCATGGCCAGGAGAAGGCACAGTGACATCCAACTCACTGTAGCCATGAAGCTCCCTACACATACCCACACATTTCCAATGTGGGGGAAGCCTAGCTCCCCCCCACTGGCCACAGTGAGTTCAGCTTCCTGGACAGACTAGCTGCCCTAGATTATACTAGGTAAATACAATTTCAGGAGGATCTTCGTGCCAAGCCCCTAAAGTGGCCCTCACTCAACTTGGCTCAGATTGCACACACATACCCCCTCCCCCTGCCAGGGGTCATTGTGAGAGGTTTCCTACAGAGTGGATCAGAGGGCTCAACAATAGCGGTGGAGCCCCCTGCCTGATTTACTCACCACAGCATCCTCGTCAGCATTTGGAAAGAGTCCAGCAGAAGAGATTGAAGGATTCTCTGAGTCCCAAAAACACAGAGACCAAGTTCAGTGGTTCCAACCTTATCAGATCCAGAATGCAGCAGAGGCATGCCCACCTGGGGTCAGAGCTCACAGGCTGGCCCTCTGCTCTCCTGTGGCTGCCATTCCCCTGAAACTGGCCATGCGTCTTGTTCTTTCAGCCAGTGTTCTGCAGATGCACCCCAGCCCTGTGCTGCTCTGCCAGGAGCTGTGACGCTACCAGCCAGACCTGGCCCCCGTCCCTGTCAGACCCAGGAATGGCCGCAGGGGCTGAGGATAGGCTGTCAAGGAGATTGGCTCCAAGAGGTGGCGGCTCAACATTCGGGAAGGCAAGGACAAAGGAGCATCAGAGCCTAAACAGTGGTGCTTGTCAGCAGTAGAAGCTTGTTTTGGGGTTACCGTGCAAGTTTGCGGTGTGCAGCCATATCTGTTTAAGGGCCAGGCCTCTTTAAGGCAAGTTCCCTCTGCAGACACTTCCAGCCACCAGCAGTCCTGCGGCGGATTGGGGGGGGGGGGGGGGGAGCTCCCGAGTGCCATCTGGTGGCCCAACAGAGCAGCACATCAGCCACTAGAGGTGGTCCTGCCACAGTTCAGCCAAGAGGCCTGGAAAGCCTCAGCTTTTGGGATGCCTGGGTGGTTGAGCATCTGCCTTTGCCTCAAGGCTTGATCCCAAGATCCAGGATTGAGTCCCACATCGGGCTCCCTGCGGGGAGCCTACTTCTCCCTCTGCCTGTGTCTCTGCCTCTCTCATGAATAAATAAATAAATAAATCTTAAAAAAAAAAATCTCAGCTTTGCCCACTAGATTCTGCACAGAACTGCAGGTGACCATTGTGAGTAAAGAGGCTAGGGAAGGCAGGAGGAACTCCGTGTGGGGTCAGGAGAGAGCAGGAATCTGGGAAGAATAACCAGCCACCCCACTGAACAAAATCTTCTCTAAGATATTCTCCAATGGGCTTTTTTTTTCCAGTTTCCAAGCTTGCCTCCTTCAGGACCTAAAGCACAGCTATGCATATCCGGTGCCTATAAACATGTAACAGTGTCTCTCAGTGAGGGAAGGGCAGTTGGTACTCCCCCACAGGAAGTATTTGCAAATATGTAGGAGCATTTCGTTTAATTTAATTAATTTAATTTATAGGAACATTTTAAAGCCAGAGATGTTAAAGTGTCCTGCAAAATGCAGAACTCTCCCAAAGAATGTCTGTCCCCAGGTGTCAACAGTGCTGAGAACACTACTTGGTTAGGGGCACATGTGGAAGTTCACACCTCCTGTTTTTTTTTTTTTTTTAAGATTTTTATTTATTTATTCATGAGAGACACAGAGAGAGAAGAGGCAGAGACAGGCAGAGGGAGAGTCAGGCTCCATGCAGGGAGCCCGATGTGGGACTCGATCCCAGGACTTTAGGATCACACCCTGGGCTGAAAGCAGGCGCTAAACTGCTAAGCCACCCAGGGATACCCACACCTCCTGTTCTTTTCCCCATCATTTTGCCTCTGATGTCCTCCCAAAATTTCACCTTTATAATCTTAGAGGTGGAGAGAGGAAGTGGTCTGGCCTAGGCCACCTTCACAAAGGGTGCCCCTACCCAGAAGCTAGGTACACCTGTACTCATTCATGACCCTTGGGCAGCAGCAGGGTGGGTGGCCTAGAACAGACCCTTAGGAACAGCAGATGGTGTCTGACCAGAATCACAGAAGACCAAGGGACCACCCCGCCATCCTTCCCACATGAATGATTCAATCTACCACTGGCTTTCTCTCCCCAAACCGTCCCAGGACACCCATCTTTTACAAAAGGCACTTTCAAGTTCTAGTCATGAAACCTTGTGACTCCTTATTTCCCCTTCCCCAAGTTCACTGCACTCTGTCCTGGGCTAATCACTTCTGTCTCAGGAACAGTCTGGTACCAGCAGCTGACTTAGGAAATCAACACATGTGACATGTATTCTAATGAAGGGAGAGTGGAAAGGAATAAAATTCTGGCCGTGGTGGCTAAAGAAAGCAGCGCAGTGGTCACATTTGACCTGAGTCTCAACCTGAGTTGGTTTGAGCAGTCCCAGACTCCGGAGGCTGACATCATCACACGATGATACAGTTGGAGGAAAAACCTTCCCAGCATCCCTCAGCAACTAGAGCACTTCCCATTGCTGTCAGAATAAAGACCCACATCCTCTTGGTGGCACACAAGGACCTGTGGCCTGGCTCCTTACTTCCTTTCAGCTTTGTCTGGCACAGTCCCCTAGCTCTCTTGCTTTTTCCAAACTTTTGGATAGGACGATATTTCTAGCTAAAATGCCTGGATATCTCTTCATCTTCCCTCCCATCTTAACTTGAATGTCACTTCTGCTAGGAAGCTTTCCCCAGGAAGGCCTGCATTTCAGATTACTCAGTGCTTTTGTAAACCACTCAATGCCTGTGTCTCCTGCTAAATGGAACCCTCCAAGAGGATTCAAACCGCCATCTCTCTTGTTCACCACTATAACCCCAGCACCTTGAAATAGTGGTTTCAGTAAATGAATGAATGGATGGCTAAATATGTTCCTGGTCACAAAGACCCTTGAATGAGGGAGTACAGACACTTCAGCCAGCCTAAGTCCACCAGCTGAAAAAAAAAACCCAAAACTGTCTAGATCAGCTGGGATATCATGACAAGAGGGGTCATGCTCTCTGGAAAGACTCAGAAAAAAACAAAAAAACAAAAACAAAAAACAGGATCCTAGAATCAGATTTGGGGCAAGAGGATTGCTGCTCTAATTAATTCCTAACTGTTCACACAAAATCCCAGCTAAAAACTCCCCAATGCACAGGGCTCCCTCACTAAGCAGCCAGCATTCAATGCTGCACTCTTTTTTGCCCAATCAGACTCCAACATGGAAATGAAATAGAAACCAAGAAATGGTTCAGCCCACCAAGGGAACTTTGGTCTCAATTCTCAGAGTCCTTCTCCTGGACCCGTCCCAAATTTGCAATTACATTTGTTTTTAGAGGAAGGGGGCAAATTGTAGGCCTCCTGTGGGAAAAAGCAGTCCCTGAGAATGCACCTGTCCAGTCCCTCCTCCCATTGTCTGGCAGGGGACAGAAGTTGGGAGTCTGAGAAATAAGATGCTGCTGGCCTGCAGCAATGCTGAACTCCCCAGTCCCAGGGGCTGTAAGCTGAAGCTGTCACCCACTGGGTTCCAGTGATGACTTTGGTGCCCCTTCAAACAGACAGATGGGAAATCTTCCTTTCAGCTCAATGATGGGAGAAGTATATGGGAACTGATTCTGGGTACCCTGTCTTCCTGAAGACCTTGCTCAAGAGGGTCTTCAGGTTGCCTCACAAGGGCAGGCAGACAGGGCTTGTAGACTCTCTGTGGCTGCTGCTTGCACTGAGCTATGGGGCTCCTGGGCCGGCCAGAGAACAATGGAGGTACTGTGCCAGACTCACCCAGTCTGCTGGGTACCTGCAAAAAAGGAAGAAGATTCCTTTTCATTTTCCTTTCACCAAAAGAAAGAGACAAAACACCCAATTTTTAGTCAAGGTCTGATTTGCTGGGACCTGGGTCTATAGTCCAGAAATCACCCTAGGCACCTAGAGTCAATAAACCAGATGGTTAGTCCTCTAAAGCTACCCACCAGCTTCTCACCTGCTGCCTAGGAAGGGTATTCTGGCATAGTTAATATTCCCAGGGTTCTTCTCTCCCCTGAAATGATGGGATCTGAGGGGAGGAGATAGTAGTTGTCAATGATGGGCAGAGGAATGATAATAAAGGTGATGGTAACAAACACTTATATTGTGCTTACTGGGCCAGGGCTGATCTCAGGACTCTGCATGTATGAAATCATTGAATTATCAAAGTAATCCCTGACTGCCCTAAAATTTATGTCTACTACCTCCCCAACAGAAGGGAAAGAGCAGTAAACTGAGCACATCATGAGTCTAAGCCCTGACTCTGCCACTAACTTGCTTTTACTCTCTGGACCTTGGTTTCCTTACCTTGATATGCAGGGATCAAAATTGTCCAGTCTATGATTCCTTGAGAGATAGATGACTAGGAAATAGCTGATAAGGGAGGGGAAAAACTTTCTTCTTTCCCACCCCTCAGTTCCCCAATATTTCAGGAGGCCCCAGAGGTTTCGAGGCTAGAAAAGCTATTCATTAGCCCACTGAATATTCCCTGAGCTCTATATAAGGCTGGGTTCCTTTGTCAGGCTTGTGATAGTAGATTTGAGACATGTCTAGAAGTCCCCAAGAGGCAAGGCAGTGTCTGGTGGGTCCAGAGGATGGTGTGGACAGAACATTAGAGAGGGGATGGAGGGGTCACCACTTCGAAATGAGCTGATTAGGGGCACCTGGATGGCTCAGTGGCTAAGCATCTGCCTTTGGCTCGGACATGATCCTGGGGTCCTGGGATTGAGTCCCGCATCGGGCTCTCTTCAGGGAGCATGCTTCTCCCTCTGCCTATCTCTGCCTCTCTCTATGTGTGTCTCTCATGAATAAATAACTAATCTTAAAAAAGAAAAAAAGAAATGAGCTGATAACTAAACACTTCTTGGAGGAAGTATCATTTCCAGGCCTTGGCAGGACACCTCATATTTCACTGACAAAAATGGTGGGGTAGGGAGACAGGGCATTCAGAGGGAAGGAAAAGCATAAGCAATTATGCAGAAATGTAATTAGGCAGAAATAGGAGGTGAAGAGGGAAACCAGAATGGATGCCTGGAAGAGAAGATTCTTCTGGAAACTGGGGAAGAACATAGGCACTTGCTAATAAAACGTCTGGCCTCAGCACAAATTCAAGGACACAACAGAATTTACAGCTTTTCTCAAGCCTGTCTTTAGAAAGAAGGGACAGCTCTTCCCTGCAACACCACCAACAAAAGTTGGACTTACATGCTGTCCCTGTGAGTTTGTGGGCAAAGGCACCCAGTTACTGCAAGTCTTCAGTCAATGTGCCTCCAGCTTCACTGATAGTTGTTCTAGGCACTGTGTTAAGCACATCACTTTCACCCTTTCTTCTTTCCAGGCTTATTGAGGTGTAACTGACAGCACAGTGTGAGTTTAAGGCATACAATGTGATGATTTACTGCATGTATCATGAAATGACAAATGTAACGAGGTAGAGAAAACTGAGGTGTCAGCTCTACATCCAGCCCCATCCAAATGTTTACGTCTGCACTGCCCTGGCCCCAAATAAGAGAACCAGTACACTCAGAACTTTCTCAAAAATGTTTTGTACTTTGAACAAAGCCAGAGGCCATGGGGGAAGATAGTACCACATAGTGAGCTATGAGAGATTCACCTTCCTAAGGAAGGACCCTATCTTTTTGAGAAACCTTTTCACAGAACCTCAAAGGGCAAAGGCTCTGAGGAATTGTAGTTCCCCTGCAGTGCCATCTTGGGGGAGCACTTTGCAATGCTGCAGGCCCCACCTCATCTCTGAGGCATCTCTCCCACAAGGGCATCCCCCCAGACCAGGCCCAGCTAAGTATTTATAAGGAGCACTTCAAGAGAATCGTTCCTATTCCAATGCCACCAGGAAAGAGGGCCTGAGCTCATGGTCTGGGCTAGAGAGGGTCATGGCCGAGGACTTGAAGCTGCAGCAGCCTCACACTAAGTGATTTCAAATTCCCGTCATGGCCACCCCTCCAGGGTGAGACTGTGCTCAGCTTCTAGGCTGGCAGGTTGCAGATAGGAAGACACTGTCCCTCTGCCTCCTGACCCCTTGGACGTTTCCCACTCTAGGGACCTCCTTAGATCTCAGCCAGGACTCACACGAAACCTGGCTCCTCACCCTGACGCCCCCCTCATGGCCCAGAGTCTTCTAGACAAGTCATTGCCCAATCCCTTCCATGGCCCACTGAGTTATTTTCCAGGTTCCTATTTCTATCTGATTATGCAAGTTTCTTTCCTCCAGGAAGCCACATGCTCATCACATGAGGGTGGCCACAGGTCACCAGCAAATGGGAGAAGGGTACCCAGAAGGGCCTCTTTCCAGGACCCCAGGGCTGTGGATGGTGGTTCCCTGCTCTCACAGGGGCCTGAGACCACCAGAAGGAGACCAGTGCAACCCCAGATAAGATAAGATCATGATAAGATCATGACTTGGTTTTCAGTTTCACCAGATAAGATCATGACTTGGTTTTCAGTTTCACCAGAGAGCAAACCCCAGAGGTGCCCCTGTCCATGGGTTTTGTGCCTGGCAGCCTGAACGGGAGATAAGAGCAACCACTCCACACAAGTGGGGAACGACATGGCACCTCCCCTTAACACCAGATGGACCTGGCTCCAGGCCTGCTCTGCCCCCCAGATCCCTGGTTCTTGGAGCAAATGTAGCCTACTGACTGTTGGAGCAAAGTCCTGCTAGAGGCTGCTGAGATAGGAGCCTTTGCTGTTCCTCGCTGGCCAGAGCCTCCACACTGGAAGTTAGTTTTGGAGAGGCCCTTAGGAAAGCCAAGCCGTTGTTTTCTTCTTTTTCTGGAGGTAAAAAAGACCGCTTTTGTAAAAGAAATCCAATTTGCCTCCCACCACGACTAACCACAGATGAGGAAGCAGTCACAGAGAAGCTCTGGCCCCTACAGCCCCTGGTTTCCTGCTGTTCTCTCTGGGAGACCACACATGGAGCTGTACACGCAAGCAGGCCACATTTCCTTCCAGGCCTACAAGGAACCTTGACTTCCTACAAAGACCACCAACGCCAACAGTAGTCCATGTGGCCGCATCTGTCCACAGCAGCACTTCTGCTGATTTCAAAAGGAAGAGGTCTGTTCTGTGGAGGACAACACAGCCCGAGACACCGACAGAAGCTGACTTCCCGTCTGGCTTGCCTGATCCTGAAAGCAAAGGTGCCTGATTCCAGGGTCAGTGCTCTATCTCCCATGAAGACCCTCATTCTCAGGGAGCTGACGAAGGTGCGAAGCTTTGCTCAGGAGCGGTCAGGGTCACAGACACTTTGGCAAACCAGTTCTCTCTAGGTCTGTAGGAGGCAGGGAAGAATGGGGAAACGAACTGTGGCAGGGTCCTGCTATGGAGAACACCCAGGCTGCTGGCTCAGAGGCGACACTGCAATTAGCACTCTGTAATTTGCTTACTTGTATGCATCTCACATGTCACCAAAAGACAATGTAAAAGGTGTGCTGCATATAAGCTAGTGTTTTTTTTTTGTTTGTTTGTTTGTTTTTTAAGATTGATTTACTTGAGAGAAAGAGCAAGCAGTGGGGAGAGGCAGAGGGGGAGAGAGAGAAATTCAACGGCACTCCACACTGAGTGGAGTTGACAACCCTGAGATCACACCTGAGCTGAAACTAAGACTCGGAGGGAAGCTTTAACTGACTGTGCCACCCAGGGGCCTCTAAGCTGTTTAGTGAGTTTATTCAGGTTTTTGTTTCCTGTTCTAACAGTAATAAAGCCATAAACACATTTTTTAGACAATAAAAGAGTAAAATGTGCATTAGCATTTTCCAGTCTACTTTGGTATGCATACAGTAGGGGGTCTTTGCGTAGTTATCATCAACAGCTCTCTAGACTATGCTCAGGCATTTCTCAGCCACTGAGCCATGGCCAGTCCAGCTTTTATTCTCTCCTGGGTCCAGAAGTTTTACCTAGATGAACTATAACCTCACTTTGCTCTGCGCCACCTTGGGCCCAAACACGAAGATGAGCCCCCAGGAGGAAACTCTAATTCATCATCGAATTTTGTTCTCAGTACATGGGAGATGTCTCTGCTTCCTTGTGGGAGGGAGGAACATCACCCACTTGTCAGCACTGCCCAGGAAATACTGAAGATGAAGCCTCATCTGTAGTATCCTCAGTAGAATCTGAGAACTGCTACTGACCGGGCCTTGGGACTCTTCCTTCCTTGGGGATGGACCACAGTTTTGAGATTAGAAGGAAGTCTTGGGATTGGCCAGGGCTATATTAGCAACATCAGCCCTTTAGCAATGGAAACTGAGGAGGAGGAGGGAGGGCGGTGGTGCGGGGAGATCTCTAAAGAAAAGTTCAGTTTGAATTCACCACCCAAACCCCAACCTATGATAGGGACAAAGTAAGTTGGAGGGTTGGGTTTGCTATTGCAATCTCAGGAGAACAGGAGAGAGATGTGCTTACCAAACTTTTTCACAATGTGCCACAGGCAGGAAATGCCCATGTCTGCATAGCACACTGGGACCAGTAGACCAAGAGTCTGAAACATCAGTATTTCCTCATACCTTCAACACATTCTAGGTATACTGATTTGCAAGCTCTGGGAGAAGGAATGGGAAGAGATAGCCCTTCTACTTTCAATAAACCTTCCAAGTGGCCATAGGGTTCATAAGCATTTCTGACTTTATAAGCGTCCCACACACACACACACTGCCAATATAAAATCAATGACACTCCCTGGAAGGCAGCAATCCTGGCCCCCACAGCTGATAAGATGACGCAGTGCCCAGGGGAGTTCCCTTGTACACTCAATGGGGCTGAGGCATGCTTCCCAGGAGGATACTTTATCTGCTGGGAATGGCTGCTGATAAAGCATAATTTGATACTTTAGAGGAGAATGCCATGGCTTGGGCCAGTCTTGGTAAAAGGTTCCTATTTCCTTGTTCAGGAGTTTGTAGGCCTGCCGGCCAAGGCAGAAACAGATAATTACTTTACAAAAGCAGAACCATCAGCACAAGAGTGGCTCTTCTCTGGGCTGGGTTAGCCCATCTTCTCATCCCCGGTGCAGGGGGAGGAAGGGGACACCTACTAATTCCCCTGGGCACTGCTGCTCAAAGCTTCCGTCCCCTGCATGCAGCAGCATCACCCAAAGCCACTCACATCAGCCATAGCTTCATGGGGCCAGTTTCTGGGCCACTGCTGGTCCGGATGCAGTTTAATGGTCAGGATGTGGGTTCCAGAGACAGAACAGACTTGGGTTTAAGACCTGGTGTCCTTAATTCAATCTTTCTAGGCTTCAATTTCTTTCATTGTAAAATGAGGATAATGATGGTATCTGAGACAGCTGAAATGGGATAACAGATGTAAGACACCCGGCTGGGTGCCTGCTCCGTCTACATACTCAGCATCATTAGCTATCACTGTTATGCTGCTTGAGCTTTGCATGCACATGCACACACACACTACACACACTACACCCACTGCTCTCCAGAGGGCCAAAACAAGGCAAAAAGTGAAACAGCCTCCCACCCCCACCCAACTTACAGAAACCTAGTGAAGAGATACTGTGAGATGTGCTGAGGTTTCTAAGCCAAACCACACCCTATGTCCTTTGTAGATGTCTCATCTTTATTGCAGAGTTAACTCATTAGCATTTTGTAAAGAGTCAAAGTAGCCCTATTCCCTCTTTAGAAGTGTGCGCACCCTCCATACTTTGCTATTCAACAGCTGCTAGAGCAAGAAAAGGAAGATCCATCTAGAAAAATATAATCCCTTCGCCTTAAAGTCAGGGCTGTCAGATTTGAGAGAGCCAGGAGCTTCTAGATTGGTAAAGATCCTTTAAAGACTTCCAAAACAGTGGAAGCTGAAAAATTCAGTTCAGTATAGAATTTCTTGACAAACAGAATTTTCTCCAGGGCACCAAGTAGAGCACCTTCCTTGGGCAAAAGGGAAGTTGGTCTGAATGAAGTATCTAAGTGTGTTCAAAGTAAATAAGATATAAGTGTAATTTTATGTTAAAATTGTAAACTTTGCAGGGCGCCTGGGTGGCCCAGTTGGTTAGTTAAGTGCTGCCTTCTGCTCAGGTCATGATCCCGGGGGTCCTGGGATCAAGAGCCTCATCGGTTCCCTGCTCAGCAGGGGAGTCTCCTTCTCCCTCTCCCTCTACCCTTGCTCATATGCTCTCTCTCCTGCTCACTCTTTCTCAAATAAATAAAGTCTTTTCAAAAAATTGCAAACCTTGGGCATCCCAGGTGGCTCAGCGATTTAGTGCCACCTACAGCCCAGGGCATGATCCTGGAGACCCGGAATCCAGTCCCGTGTCGGGCTTCCTGCATGGAGCCTGCTTCTCCCTCTGCTTGTGTCTGCCTCTCTCTGCATCTCTCTGTGTCTCTCGTGGATAAATAAATAAAATCTTTTTTAAATAAATTGTAAACCTTGTATTATCCAGAGTAAACACTAGATCAGAATGTTGGACTAAGAAAAAAAAATTCTTAGAAATCAGTATACACCAATATATATACACACATACACACACACACAAATGATGAGGCCATATTTAAGGGCATTTCCTCTGTGGACAAAGAGCCCAACTTCCCAACCCTCTTCTGAAGGACCTCCTGCTATGATATGCCCATTAGAGTGTGTAACACCCTTTTCATGTCTCACATATTAGCCCTTGGTAAATGTTGCATGAAATTTGATGAGCCTGCTAGGAAAGGGAAGATGATTCATAATCATCTATTCCTAATCCACAGACCCTTGATGAAAGCCTGCTAGGTTTAGGGTTTGAAACACTGGGGCTGGAAACAGTTGGTTTGAAGACAAATGGCCCTCTTACTTAAAGGAGGAGGCTCCAGGCGCCTACAGAATGGTAAATTCAGCTCTTCCTTGACCCCTACTAGTTCCTCCATTAGTCTGTGTGCATAGCGGATCCTGGGGAGGCCCCCCTTGCGTGGGGCTTCTGACCCCAGTGGGGCTTCTGGACAGCTGGGGGGCGGGGCCTCAGGGCAGGATGGGGGCGGGACCGCAGGCTCTTAGTCACAGGACAGGGCCCTTCAGCGTTTAAATGTGAAATGGAGCACCGGGGCTAAACCTCGCAGGCTGCTCCCATGATTAATCCAATATCAAATCACAAGTCGCGGGGCGGCCCGCTGCTCGACCACCCCCCCTCTTCGGTGGGGGAGGCGGCCTCGGTTTCTGAGGTTTACGCAGTTGTTGCGATGCAAATGTACTCAGGGCCTGGGGCCTCTTTTTCTCTGACTCGCGCAGGAAGGCAGATGCCCAAACCCTTCGGGATCTGCCTACCCCTCAGCACCCTGCGGGGTGAAGGGAGGCCCAAGCTCACCCTGCTGCGGTGGGAAGGGACCTGCCATGGGATGTGGCATTTGTGTGGGTCCCGCCGCGCTGCAACCAAACAGCCCCAAGCGGCGCACAAGTCAGGAGGCTGGCTGAAGCAGGAGGAGCTAGCTCCAATCTTTTATTCAAGCTTTAAAACAAACAAATAGATCAAAGAGTTTCCGTTTCCTGGCCTTGGTGTCAGATCCACTGGGGAAGTCCCTGGAGTAGAGGGGGAGTGAGAAAGCACAGGCGCATCTGTCCTAGGCTCCCGGCCAACCTACTTCCTCTTGGCTTCTCCTCCAGCTCATCCTGGCAGGAGCCACTGTCAGGGGCTCTGGGATTCCCCCTCGGGCGCTTGGGAGAACCGTTAGAGTCCCTAGCACCTGAAAACCTTTCTTGGAAGCACTTGTACGATGTCTTTTCACAGGGCATAAAACGTCTAGCAAAATGCAAGATCTGAAATCCAGGTAAGAGTCACCTCAAATTATTAGGCAAGGGCTTGCTCATTCAGGTCTCCAAAAGGACAACTGCGAAAGGAGAATGCAGCTGAGTGGGAGACCCCAGTGTCCCTCAGACTCCTTCAGACCTTTTTGGGTAAGAAATACACCACTGAGCAAGGTTCATTCATTAATTATTTTCAAGACGAGTGCCTCCCTCTCCTGAAAAAGAGGCACTGGCTCTTTTCAAAATAAGAACCATGAGTTCAAACTAATCAGCTGAAGCCCCTTGGCACATTATCCAACTTTCTTAGGCCTCTGTTTTGTCATCCAGAAAATAAATTAATAATACTAATCTCTTTTGGTTGTGAGAACAAATGAGACAATGCACAAATTAGATATGATATTTGTATGTGTGCCATAAAAGGACTGGAAAGATATATTGTCTACAACAAGCTGTTAACTGAGGGTTCTTTCAAGAGAGAGGAGTGAAAGTGGTGGGGATAGGTGCCTAGAACTGATATGTTTTCTTCCAAAGACTTCCCTACTGTTTTCATCTTGTATAATAAAAATACTCTTATGCATAATACAGGGACTGCTTCATGGTAGATACTCATGTTAATTTTTATTATTTTTATTTTAAGATTTTTATTTATTTATTCATGAGAGACACAGAGAAAGAGGCAGAGACATAGGCAGAGGGAGAAGCAGGCTATGTATGTCTCTGCCTCTTTCTCTTTGTCTCTCATGAATAAATAAATAAAATCTTTTAATAAATAAATAAAATAAAACTGAGATATCAATTCTAACTTAATTTTCCTTTGAGGCTTCTGGTTCAAGGTGGAAGACTGAGCACACGGAGGTTTTTTGTATGTTTTACACTATTATAATAAACTTGTTATATGCCTCCGCCTCTTAACCCAAATCTCTTGACATGATCTAAATCATGTATTAACACAAAACCTGTAACAACGTACTCCAACACAGAGTACTCTCGACCATGAATTCTAAGTAATCCCAGTTAGAAGGAATTGGGAGTATCAGGTGGAAAGAAGAAACCACAGGCCACAACACACCCAGGAAAGGACTGCTGCCAGAACAGTGGGTAAGATGGGGTGCAGGGAAGAAGTAGATCCTGGAGCAGGAAAGCATCAGGAGCAGCTATGTGGGAGACTAGTAGTAGAGAGGAAGTAGGAGGAGCGCCCAGGCAGTTTAGCTCCCAATCCCCCTCTTGTCCCAACCTCCCTTCCCCAAGACCCAGAGCCCAGTAGGCTCTGGCTTCAGCTGCCTTTCTCACATTCCATTTCTGGTTCATAGAAATGTATATCTTATTTTTGAGAACAGCTATATGTTAAAAAAAAAAAAAGTTTTGTGATACCTGGGTGGCTCAGCGGTTGAGGTCTGCCTTTGGCTCAGGGCATGATCGCGGGGTCCCTGAATCGAGTCCCACATCGGGCTTTCTGCATGGAGCCTGCTTCTCCCTCTGCCTATGTCTCTGCCTCTGTGTCTCTCATGAATAAATAAATAAAATCTTTTTTAAAAATAATAAGTAAGTTTTATCTATGGTTTTTAGAGCAGAGGGATAAGCTTAAAGCATGAATTCACAATATGAACTTGATTTGCAGTTTGAAATTACTGATTTTCAAAAAAAAAGTCCAAATATTGGTTTGAGAGAAAAACCGCAACAAATTACTAACCTTAAAAAAAAAAAAAAAAAGCTGCTTAGGACACCCTAGTGGCTCAGCCAGTTAAGCATCTAACTCCGCTCAGGTCATAATCTCAGGGTCCTGGGATCGAGCCCCACCTTAGTCTTAGTCTCTGCTCAGCGCAGTCTGCTTGAGATTCTTTCCCCCTCCTCTTCCTTCCCCCTCTGCTCCTCCCCACCCCATCACTCTTTCATACATACATACATACATAAATAGGTGCCTAGGTGGCTCAGTCGGTTGAGTGTCTGCCTTCAGCTCAGGTTGTGATCCTGGTATGAAGCCCCGCATCAGGCTCCCTGCTTAGTGGTGAGCCTGCTTCCCTCTCTGCCCCTTCCCCTGCTCAAGCTCTCTCTCTCTCAAATAAATAAATAAAATCTTTAAAAAATAAATCAATAAGTAAATGAAAATGGGCAAAGAATATCACAAAGAAGAGAAAATAGGAATTGCCAAAGAATAAAAGATACTGTACCTTATTAGTAACTGGGGCCATATGTACATTGAGATGCCATTTCTGTCCATGAGATTGGCACAAACGAAAAATAGTAACAAATGTTGGTGCTTTACCCTCAAAAAGTGTGATGAAGAGTCTAAGCTGGAACAGCATTTTTGGAGGACAACTTGACAATATCGATGAACATTTAAAATGCACATAGTCTTCAACTTTTTGAGTCCATGTCTAGATCTTCTCTAGAGAAATATTCACACATATGCACACATGGGTCATGTACATGGTTTTAATTTTGGTGTTGCTTAGAATAGCAGAAACTGGACACTCTACCAGGAATTAGATTTGTCCCTTTGCCTTTTCTATAGAAAAGAGAAGTGCCTCTTGCCACCACCACCACCACCCCCTGCAGAAAATGCTCTTGGAGTCACAGATCTTATAGCCTTATAATTCCTTAAATCAACCACTTTGGAACTGCCTGACATCAGAGGCAGCCTCCCTGCTCTAGTTTAGGAAAGATGGTATAAGAAGATCCACTGAGTTTGGAGGTTTAAAAAGAGTTTTCCAGTTCCCCCAGATGGGTTGTCCAGGGAAAAGAAATAGTGGCAGACGCTAGAACTTGTCCTCTTGGCTTCCTGGGCAAATGAACACATGGTAAGCCATTCTGTCTATGGCCTAAAGGAATGGGTATCAGGAGCAGGTGCCGTTGGCTGAGCTTAAGACCAAGGAATTAACGTTTTCCTGTCTCAAGGACGACAGCAGGCTGTGCTGGGTCTTGATTGGTGCGTTCCCATACCACTTTCATGTTCCAGGGTCACCTGTTGGCCTGTGCAGTGAGAAATCCTTATTACTAATGAGACTCAAATTTTCTGCCAATTTGGGTGTAGCAGCACTGACCACTGCTCCCTCTGGCTCTAAGGGAAAGCTTCAAGAGGGAACTGCTGGGATTTTTGCTGGTAGGCATGTGGGCACTGGAGCTGAATAAACAAAAAAATACCGAAGGATGTGTCCTCAAGATTGTGAAGAGGGACTACCACTCCTGTAACATTGGTCAATCTGCAAAGATGTGGTTGTTACCGTTCCGGTATTTGAACACAGTGGTTACTGACGGTTTTACAAAAACCTTTGTGTCAAAAAAAAACAAAAACAAAAATAAAAACAAAACAAAACAAAATGAAACAAACAAAGAAGACAAAAACCTTTGTGTCTTGGGAGACAGTTAAAGATGGCAAGCCCTTAGCATGGGTCTCTATTGTATTCACATTCGTGCAGTGAAAACCTGTTTGCTAGCCTGTTCCCACAGTGAAACTGAAGGGTCTTGAAGCATAGGTTTGAACTCTTTCCCCAGACACGTTTGCACAATTCAGGTATAAATGAAGTTGATTTAATAGTGGCTGCATCCCTTTCTCCTAGAAAGAAGAAATTTATATGATAGCCCAGAATTTATCTCACATGGTCACAAAATCAGATACACAATGCTTTACTCTCTGCAACCTGCTTTGAAACGGATGATGTTTTGGTTTTTTAAAAAGATTTATTTTTAGAGAGGTGGGGGAGGTGCAGAGGGAGAGGGAGAGAGAAAGAATCTCATGGAGGCTCCACCCTGAGCACAGAGCCTAACTTGGGGCTTGATCTCACAACCCTAAGATCATGACCTGAGCCGAAACCAAGAATCAGACACTTAACCAATTAAGCTACCCAGGTGCCCTGTGGATGATGTTTTATTGTCCAAATCCTCCTCTTTTAACCCTCTAATACTTGGTAATTTAGATACTCTATGAACATTGAGAAATATAGTAAAGGTATTTGTCAACCTTTTTTTTTTTTTAAGATTTTATTTATTTATTCATGAGAGACACAGAAGAGAGGAAGAGACACAGGCAGAGGGAGAAGCAGGCTCCCTGCAGGAAGCCTGATGAAGGATTTGCTTCCAGGACCCCAGGATCATGACCTGAGCCAAAGGCAGAGACACTCAACTACTGAGCCACCCAGGTGCCCCTGTTGACCTTTTTTTATTGATCAGCTTGGAGGTTATAAACAGTCCATGTTATCTAATGACTTTTTAAAATCTGAAAATAAATAAATAAATAAATAAATAAATAAATAAATAAATAAATAAATCTGAAAAAAAGGGACGCCTGGGTGGCTCAGCAGTTGGGCACCTGCCTTCGGCTCAGGTCGTGATCCTGGGATCCCAGATCAAGTCCTGCATCGGGCTCCCTATGGGGAACCTGCTTCTCCCTCTGCCTGTGTCTCTGCCTCTGTTTCTCTCTGTGTCTCTCATGAATAAATAAATAAATCTTTTAAAAAATAAATAAATAAGGGCATCCCGGGCAGCTCAGTGGTTTAAGCGCCACCTTTAGCCCAGGGCTTGATCCTGGAGACCCAGGATTGAGTCCCACGTCAGGCTCCCTGCATGGAGCCTGCTTCTCCCTCTGCCTGTGTCTCTGCCTCTCTTTCTCTCTCTCTCTTTCTCTGTCTCTCATGAATGAATAAATAAAATATTTTTTTAAAAATAAAAATAAAAATAAATAAATAAAATCTAAAAAAAGTTCCATCTATTTAAGTCCAGCAGGTTTGCTTAACTATTTACACACCAGCAAATTTATAAATTGCAGCGAAGTGGTTATCTTAACTTTCATTAATCTCTGCTCCCAAAGAAAATATTCACACAAGTATTTCATGCTGCCCACCTCTAAGCTAGTGGAGGCTGATCTCCTTGAGACAGAGAGAAAGGAGAGGCAGAAAGTAATGAAATTCAGAGAGATAAGCGTAGCCTGTGTTGGGACTCTGGGGCTATCACTTGTAATGTGGGTGGGAAGATATTACCCCACCCCACTGCCTACCTTCCCCAAAGCTCAGCAGGAGGAATGAATGTGGGTGAACATTCCAACTTGGAACCCAACACCTTCCAACACCATGATGGTAATCTAGGGGCAGCAAGAGGGTGACCTACATGATTCAAACCACAATCAGCCAAGTGTTCTGAAATAGCAGATCACAATGGACTTCTCTGTATCACCATCTAAGTGTCACTCAGCTTGCTGACGCTGTGTTTGCTCTCAGGCCAAAGGTCACCCTGGGCTGCTTCCTCCCTCTGACTGCTTGCTGGCTCCTAACACAAATGGATTACTTTATCAACTGTCTGGCAACTCCTTATCTACTCACACATAAACTCAAAAGGCTTTTCCCCCCACATTTTTTTTAGCAGCACCTAAAGTTCTTAAGTTACCTGGGGACATTTTTTTATGGCTTCCTTTAAAAAAAAAAAAAAGATTTTGTTTATTTGAGAGAGACAGAGAGAGAGCACAAGCAGGGAGAATGGCAGAGGGAAAAGAAGCAGGCTCCCCACTGATCAGTGAGCCCCATGCAGGGCTCAATTCCAGGACCCTGGGATCATGACCTGAGCCAAAGGCAGATGTTTAACCGACTGAGCCACAAAGTTATTCCTTTATGGCTTCCTTTTAATGTCAATCTTTGGGGCTATCTGGGCAGAAAGGGCCTTACTAGACATGCTCTAGCAATTCCACTTTTGGGTATTTACCCAAAAGAACCGAAAGCAGAGTCTCAAAAAGATATTTGTACTCCAAGTTTATAGCAGCATTATTCACAAGAGCTAAAAAGTGGAAGCAACCCAAGTGTCCTTGGCAAAATGTGGTATAGACATAGAGTGGAATATTATTCAGCCTTTAAAAAGAGGGAAATTCTGGAGTGCCTGGGTAGTTCAGTTAGTTAAGTGTCTGCCTTCAGCTCAGGTCATGATCCTGGGGTTCAGGGATCAAGCCCCACATCAGGATCCCTGCTCTTTGAAGAGCCTGCTTCTCCCTCTCCCCTCATGCGCTCTCTCTCTCTTTTTCTCTCTCTCTTTCTCAATCTCTCTCAAATAAATAAAATCTTTTTAAAAATTAAAATAAAATAAGGAAATCGTGACATATGCTATAGCATGGAAAAATTTGAGGACATTATGCTAAGTAAGGCAGTTACATATAATATATATTATATAATTCCAGTTACATGAGGTACTTACAGAGTAATTAAATTCATAGAGACAGAAAAAATGGTGGTTGCCAGAGGCTACAGTGGGGAAGTGGAGGTTGGGGCGCTATTGTTTTATGGGTAGAGTTTCAGTTTTGCAAGATAAAAAGAGGAGGATGATGGTGGTGATAGTTGTACAGTATTATAAATGTATTTAATATCACTGAACTGTACACTTGAAAATGGTTAAGATGATAAACTTTGTTATGTGTATTTCACCACAATAAAATTTTTTTTTAAAAAAAGAGAGGATGTAATGTACATAGCCTCACCCTGTTTTCCATATTTGATGGCAATTGTAATAAAATTTCCTTTTAAAAAAAATTTCCTTTTTGATAAAACAAACTATAAAAGTGCATGTGAGGGGCACCTGGCTGGCTCAATTGGTGGAACGATCAACTCTTGATCTCGGGGGTTGTGGGTTCAAGCCCCATGCTGGGTGTAGAAATTACTTAAAAATAAAATCTCTATTTAAAAAAAAATAAAGGAGAGGCACCTGGGTGGCTCAGTGGTTGAAAGTCTGCCTTTGGCTCAGGTTATGATCCCAGAGTCCTGGAATGGAGCCCCAGTTTTTTTTTTTTAAAGATTTATTTATTTATTCATGAGAGACACAGACTGAGAGAGAGAGGCAAAGACATAGGCAGAGGGAGAAGCAGGCTCCTCGCAGGGAGCCTGACCAGGACTCAATCCTGGATCCCGGGAACATGACCTGAGCCTAAGGCAGGTGTCCAACCACTGAGGCACCTAGGCATCCCAGGAGCCTCACTTCACTTAATTCTTACAACATTTCAGGGACACCTGGGTGGCTCAGCGGTTGAGCATCTGCCTTCTGTCCACAGGCGTGGTCCTGGAGTCCCGGGATGGAGTCTCACATCGGGCTTCCTATGAAGAGCCTGCTCCTCCCTCTGCCTGTGTCTCTGCCTCTCTGTGTGTGTCTCTCATGAATAAATAAATAAAATCTTAAAAAAAAATTCTTACATTTAGGAGGTATATGCTACTAACACATCCATTTTACAGATGAGAAAATCAAGGCACAGAGAGGTGAAATAGCTTTTTTAAGTCCTCACAGCTAGTAAATGTGGCTCCAGGATCTGCCTTCTTGACCACCATAAGCTCGCACCTGACTTCAACAAGGCTTGTAAAGTATGGTCATTGAAATGACCATAACAAGAGGCAGAATGGGACACCTGGGTGGCTCTGCAGTTTGGTGCCTGCCTTGGGCCCAGAGTGTGATCCTGGAGACCCGGGATCAAGTCCCACATCGGGCTACCTGCATGGAGCCTACTTCTCTCTCTGCCTATGTCTCTGCCTCTCTCTCTGTGTTTCTCATTTAAATAAAATCTTTAAACAAACAAACAAAAAACAAGAGGCAGAATGAAGCAAGTTCTAAATTGAGACATAAAGACAAATGCTGGGGGAGGAGCCTGAGCTGGGATGACAGGTTTGGACTCAAGTGATTTTTCACCTTTTTGCCAATCAACTAAAGTCATGTGAAATTCCCCAGCAAATCCTTGAATGGAGCCAAAAAGAATTAGTAAGAGTCAACTCATCTGACCACATCAGAGATCCAGAGTTTGTTCTAATATAGATCTTTCTTTGACATATGACATTAAACAAGCTCTAGCCCAGGGACCTGGGAAGAGAGTGGTCTATTTCCACCTTTCAGTGTCCTAAAACCCTATGCTTTAGAAATGTGCTCGGGATGTGAGTCACGTAAGCCTGGGAAGTAGTCAAAAACCTTCAGATCCTGTGTTTCCTTCCCATTCTGCGATTCACCTAAAGACTGATTTGCAGGGACGGAAAAAGCTATCTGTAAATTTGGGAGCCAGAGAGCCAACTAATTAAGTCTGAATTAAGATCGCTGAGGTCATTGTCCTAGGTCATAAAACCTTCTCAGAGATTGTGTGCAAACTGCGATGAAGACACTATCTTCACCCCACAGTGATCTCTCTTCTTCAAAGATGTGACAGGCCCTGTGGTTCCAAAGAAACAAACTGGAGAAAAGAAAGGAAAGAAAGGAAGAAAAGAAAGAAAGAAAAAGAAAGAAAGAAAGAAAGAAAGAAAGAAAGAAAGAAAGAAAGAAAGAAAGAAAGAAAGAAAGAAAGAAAGAGAGAGAAAGAGAGAAAGAAAAGAAAAGAAAAAAGAAAGAAAAGAAAAAAAGAAAGAAAAGAAAAGAAAAGAAAAGAAAGAAAAGAAAAGAAAAAAGAAAAGAAAAGAAAAAGAAAAGAAAAGAAAAGAAAAGAAAAGAAAAGAAAAGAAAAGAAGAAATTGGTTAAAAGCAGGCAGTGTGCAACAATTTCTATTTTGAAGAGATGTGAAATGCTGTTTAGGACATCTTTTCATTTCTTTATTCCCTTAATCCTAAAGATTAGCTTTTATAAAGTCCCTTCTAAAAATGTACTTTGGGGACACCTGAGTGGTTCAGTGGTTGAGCATCTGCCTTCAGCTCAGGGGGTGATCCTGGAGTCTCAGGATCGAGTCCTACATCGGGCTCCCTGCAAGAAGCCTGCTTCTCCCTCTGCCTATGTCTCTGCCTCTCTCTCTGTGTCTCATGAATAAATAAATAAAATCTTTTTTAAAAATGTACTTTAGGGATCCCTGGGTGGTGCAGTGGTTTGGCGCCTGCCTTTGGCCCAGGGCGCAATCCTCGAGACCCGCGATCGAATCCCACGTCGGGCTCCCGGTGCATGGAGCCTGCTTCTCCCTCTGCCTGTGTCTCTGCCTCTCTCTCTCTCTCTCTCTCTCTGTGACTATCATAAATAAATAAAAATTTAAAAAAAATAAAATAAAAATAAAAATTAAAAAACGTACTTTGGCTTTCATCAATTTTTAAAATTTATGATATATTTGATTGTATTATATATACATATATCTCCTCCATGTAACAAGTTTAAATTACCTACTTTAACCCAACTTAAAGGAAGAAAAAAGGAGAGATTTAAGATTTGAATATAAAAATTCTGCTTGTAAATGTCTTTTTTCCTCTAAGTTGGCAGCTATCTCAATGTATATATAAGCACAATGACTAAGTTGTATTTCTCTCCAAATAAGTAACTTGGGTGAGATGCTATTGCCTAAATCTAATTTTGATATCTTAAATCAATGCTTTTATGGTATATAGGAATTTGAAGCATGAAGTTAAAAATAAAAAGGTTGTTTTGGTCCCTCCCCCTGCAGTAAACCAGACAAAAAACAAAAACAAGGCAGTCACTCTTCACAAGCTAAAAGTAGCAACAAGAAAATAAGCCAGAGGAGATGTCAGCTTGAGGCTTCTTTAACTGGTAGCAAAGACTGCTGAGTGTCCACCAAAGATTCCTGCCCCAGGTCCCCTCCCAGGGTAGACTGTAGCTGGGAAGTAGCTGCCAGTTAGGGGCTACCCTTGCCAGGATGCCTGAGGGCTAAAAGGGGACACAGGCCTTATCTTTGCCAATACAATGTGAGTGAAAGAAATGGCTATCATTTCTGGGCTAAGAGGAGTTAAGAAGCATGTGTGTCTTCACTCTCTTGTTTGCCTAATGCCCTCTGGAAACTGAGAACTACCAGGACCTGGACGAGGGCCCATGCACAAGAGCACGGGAGCCTGGGTTCCAAATACATCCACTGTCATGGGATCCAGAAGAAACTTCACCTGTTAAACCACCACCATGTTGAAGCTGGTTTGTTGCAGAGGGTAGCACTACTCTGATGGCTTATTCCAAGGTGCTGGGATTAGGGGCTGGAGGAGGGAGTAAAGATTTATTAGTGAGTGAAGAAGCACACTAGGAAAGAAATATATTCTCTTCTTCTGTGGAAAAGTCTTTAGCACAAGAGAAGGATTCTCTTCTTCTGTGGAAAAGTCTTTAGCATTTAATCTCAGATGCCTAAAACACTAGGCCAGTAGTATGATACTAGTAGCTAATAACACCCAAGCAGCACTTATCATTTAACAGGCTGCTGTAAAAATACTTACACTAACCTACTCATTTCTCACACATTTATTGGGTAAGCTATTAATATCACCCCCATTTTGCAGATGAGGAAACCGAGGCCCACAGGAGTTAAGTAATTTGCTTACAGTCATACAGCTCGTAAGAGGCAGAGGTGATGCAAGCCCAGGCAGCCCAGCTCCAGAATCTTGCTCGTTTACTGCTCTATACACACACCCCTCACAATGTAAGCAGCACACAGGGCCAGACGAAAGCTGAAGCAATGAGGGAAATCATGCCCGGTCTGAAGGGGTCAGCTGTTCAGCACTACCTGATGATTTTCACATGTACTCAAGATCTTCTCATCTTTCAATAAAAGCCAGAAATCCAGATTTTTATGTCAAGTTTCCAGATTTTAAATTGTCTCCATTTTGTTTTAACCCTCTGTGGCCCAAAAAAAGCACATCAGCAGACTGCAGGTAGCACAGGGCCAGCCCCCTGCCACCCCTGCTCTTGGGGCAGCTGTACCCTAGGACTGTGTGGTCTCCTGCTTGCCCAAAGGCCCTGGGGAGTTCTGAGTCTGGTGGCCAGAAGAGGAGTCAACTCTGCAAACAACAGCTCCTTTAGGCCCACTGATATGAATAATTAATTTCTGTTTTCTCACTTGCCAGTCCACAAAGGTTACCAAGAAGCCCGGCATTCAGGAAGCAACTAGGTCCCCTTCTGAGACAATGAGGACAGGCATGGAGGCTCCTGGGGGTACTCAGGGAGCCCCATAATGAAGTCTGGAGTAGTGGCCTATGCTCAAAGGGAGCCGGTGGATACCGGCCAGGGCCTGTGTGTGTGCTCCCTGCCTGGCTGCCTTGGTAGAGCCATCAGAGCATCGAGGCTCATTAGAGACTGACACTCTGTGGCTTTTACTGCTATCAGCGGGAGGGGGCTCTGAATTCTTCAAGACGCTTTATAATAAAACAAAAAGGCACAATTATGCAGTCAAAAGGAAGACAAGGCAGCTGCATACAAAGCAGAACTTTCTCCCTAATAGGACCAACCTCAGCTAGACATTGCTGAGGCCTTACCTTCCTCCCCAGGCTGCAGCTGTGAGGCATCCGTAATTGGATGCTCCACTGCTCCAGCTCTTGGATTATTCAAACTGCAGGATTTCCAGATGCGTTGGGTTTCAATTAAGGATATGCCCAGGCAACAAGATGAGCCACGTACCATTTTTCACCCTTACTGTCAGCAAAACTGAAACTGATAACTATAATAATAAAATTAACCAGCATACATTATATACTGTGTGTCAGGTGCTTTTCTAAGTGCTTTATATATTAAGTTACTTAATCTTTACACCTACTTAATTTGGCATTGATATTGTTATTATCACCTTCAGTCTACAGCTATGGAAACTGAGGCACAAAAAAATTAACAGTGAAGTGGCAGAGCTGGGCTTTGAACCCAAGCAATGTGGTTCATTGCTATACTCATACTAGACAGTATGCTCTTGACCATCATACCAGTGGCTGTTTGCATTTTACACAGAGCTTATTGTATGCCAGGCCCTGTCCCACATATTTTCTATACTTTATTTCATTTAATCTTCACAACTCCAGTTGAGGTATAATCATCTCCATTGAACAGAAAAGAAAATAGGTTTTATAGAAGGAGGAAGTAATTTGGTTAAAGGCACAAAATAATAAGTGGCCTACAGACTAGATCCAAATCCAGGTTGCTCTGATTCAAAGCCAGGCTCTTGGGCAGCCCGGGTGGCTCAGCGTGGGGCAGCCTGGGTGGCCCAGAGGTTTAGTGCCGCCTTCAGCCCAGGGTATGATCCTGGAGACCTAGGATCGAATCCCATGTCGGGCTCCCTGCATGGGAGCCTCCTTCTCCCTCTGCCTGTGTCTCTGCCTCTCTCTCTCTCTGTGTCTCTCATGATTAAATAAATAAATCTTTAAAAAAAAACAAAAACAAAGCCAGGCTCTTAACTATTACTTGGCACACAGTACCAGTCCATCTAACTTACTGGTATTCACAAAGTTTAGGCCTGAAAAACCTCTAGTCCAATCATCTTTTTTCAGGTGAGGAGATATAGCCCAGAGAGATTAAGAATTAGTGGTTTGGTTGGTAAGCATGCAACTCTTGATCTTGGTGTTGTAAGTTCGAGCCCCATGATGGGTACAGAGTTCACTTTAAAAAAAAAAGAGGGGTGCCTGAGTGGCTCAGTCAGTTAAGAATCTGCCTTCTGCTCAGGTCATGATCTGGGGGTCCGGGAATTAATAAGCCCATCTCCGTTGGGCTCTCTGCTCAGCGAGCAATCTGCTTCTCCCTCTGCCCCTCCCCTGTTCATGCTCTCTCTTTCTCTCACAAATAAATAAATAAAATCTTTTTTAAAAAAAAGAATTAGTGGTGGGTTTTACTAGAGTAACATTGGCCCCAAAAAGAGCTGGGTTCCAATCCTAGCTCTGTCCTTTATTAGCTATGTGACTTCGGCAAGTGACTCAGTGTTTCCAGACTTATTAGTATAGTACAGAAGTAATAATAGTCTCGTGGACAGTAAAGTATGTGTGTACATATACTTCTAATAAACACTCAGCATGGCAAAGCCATTTCATTATAGTCAGGTGGTCCCCAAATTACAGATTGATAATTTCAAACTTCTGCTTACAAATCTGTTCTTTATGATTTGAAATAATGTGTAAGTGGTAAGTAGGTTGCCAGAATTGGCCCCTAAAGTCAAATAAACAGACAACGATTTTGGAAAATTATACTGTACTTCTAAAACTTTTCTGGTTGGCACTCTTCTTGTGCAAAATCCCAAGGAAATCACATTTATCAAAGATCTGAGCGATTAGACATTTAGGCCTTCTACTCTCACAAATAAAGTTAATCTACTACCACATCAGTGGAATTCTGGAGAAGATAGGTTTTGTTTGTTTTTAAGATCTTATTTATTTATTTATTTGACAGAGAAAGAGCACAAACGGGGAGTGGCAGGCAGAGAGAGAGGGAGAAGCAGATTCCCCATTGAGTAGGGAGCCCAACGAGGGACTTGAACCCAGGACCCTGGAATCATTACCTGAACCAATGGCAGATGCTTAACTGACTAAGCCCCCCAGGGCTCATGGTTTTTAATTCCAATATCCTTTTCACTATGTAGTGATTTCATGATTCTGTACCTGGAACTATGGACCATGCTGTGATGCCATGTTTGGTCCTTTGGCACAAACATCAAGATTGGTGATTGCATTTGGTTTCGTTTTGGGGTTCCTATTTTTAGTTGCTGTACCTGGTTGTTTATCAGGACATGCTCATGTGACCAGCACCCAGTAATAGTTTCAAACCTTAAGACTCAAATAGACTTCATTGGGAGTAGATATTCTACGCATGTCTTTGTAGTTTGCTTTTAGAGAGACAGCACTCCTACATGGCCTCAGACAGGGAAAGACATCAAAGCCTATGCTGGACCTCTCCTGTGTCTGTGTCTGTATATTTTTCTTGCTGCTTTTTGCTCTGTATCCTCTGTAAAAAAATCTTAGCCATGAGTCTAATCTGCTAGTGAGGCTTATATACCCTTCTAGCAAATCCTTCAATAAAACAATGGTAAAACAAATTGAGCCATTTCTGACATTGTTTTTCACATTTCTGAGACCGACTCTCTCATATATATCTGCAAACAGCTACGGTTACCATTTGGTCTTAGTGAGAAGGGAACTTAGAGGTTTGTTTTGTTTTTTAAAGATTTTATTTATTTATTTGTTTGTTTGTTTGTTTGAGAGAGAAAGAGAGAGAGCAAGAGAGCACAAGGAGGGAGAGCTGAAGAAGGAGAGGGAGAAGTAGATTTCTCCACTGAGCAGGGAGCCTGACACAGGGCTCAATCCCAGGACCCTGAGATCATAACCTGAGCTGAAGGCAGACACCCAACAGACTGAGCCACCCAGGTGCCTCTGTTTTGTTTTGTTTTAATGCAGATTCAGGTTGGGCCTGAGATCCTGCATTTCTTTCTTTCTTCTCCTTTTTTTTTTTCTACTCTTTTTTTTTTTTAAAGAGGCTCCAAGCCCAACACGAGGCTTGAACTCATGACCTTTACATCAAGAGTCACATGCTCTACTGAAACTTAGAGGTTTTGAGGAAAATACTTTGATTTCTGAAGCTCCAAACAGCCATTCTTCTTTATGAATTTACATCAGATATTTGTGTCAGTCAGGATAACCTAGGTAATGCTGCAGTAACAAAGAGCACCAAACATTTCAGTGGCTGAAAATAAAAACAGTTTGTTTTTCACTCTAGTACATGTCTATTAAGGATTAACTGGGAGCTCTGCTGTGTTTTGCCATCCCACTAGGACCCACACTGACTGAACAATCACTATCTAAATCACACTGTACATTTCAGCAGCAAAGGGAAAAGAGGTCTCATAACAGCATTAAATGCTCTAATGCAGAAGTTGCACATATCACTTCTATTCAAACATACTGGTTAGAACTAGGCAATGGTCCCTACCTAATTTCAAGGGAACCAGGAATGTAATCCTACTTACCATGTTCCTGGAAAGCAAGGGGGAATCAAAATACTTAGTTTAACTGTCCTAAGGACTAGCACAGGTCTCCATTAGTTGGGGAGGGCCTAGTTAGCTGAGTTTGAAGTATTATCCTTTTTCTGTATCATCCACCTTTAGGACACAGCATGCTCCCATGAGGAAAAGGGGCACATGGGGATGCCTGGGTGGCTCAGTGGTTGAGTATCTGCCTTCAGCTCAAGTCATGATCCCAGGGTTCTGAGATCAAGTCCTGCATCAGGCCCCCCATGGGGAGCCTGCTTCTCCCTCTGCCTATGTCTCTGCCTCTCTCTCTCTCTGTCTCTAAAATAAATAAATAAAATCTTAAAAAAAAAAAAAAGGAAAAGAGGCACAATGTGGCAGATTCTGAACTGGTGAGCAGACAAACAGGGTAGTAAGGTAGAAGGTCACATGTCAAAGTCTTCTTGGGGGCAGACAAAGCTTGAAAATAACTTCAGGAAGAAAAACCACAGCCCTGAGAATAATGGTTCTAGAATATGTCTTATCAATGGGTCCTTCTGGGCCCCCAAAAAAGAGGAGAAGGGACAGAGAGGATGAAGATAAAAGCAAAGAAGGGGTGCCTGGGTGGCTCAGTCAGTTAAACATTTGACTCTTGATTTAGGCTCAGGTCGTGATCTCAGGGTCATGAGATGAAACCCTGTGTCCTGGGCTCTGTGGGAAATCTGCCTGAGATTCTCTCCCTCTCCCTCTGTCTCTCCTATTTGCACAAGTGCACACATTCTCTCTCTCTCTAAAAATAAATAAATAAATCTAAAAGAAAAAAAAGTAAGAGGAGGAGAAAAAAGTAAAAGCTCCTTAAATGCTTAGCAACCCCAGCAGTCTGCTCAGGTAGTCTAAATCCCACAAAATTCTTGAAAATGCAATAATTCTTTTATTTGTTTAATAAATACAATACACCAGCATTGTGCTAGGGTCAGGAAGACCAGAATTTTAAAAAGTAGTCCCTTGGGGATCCCTGGGTGGCTCAGCGGTTTAGTGCCTGCCTTCAGCCCAGGGTGTGATCCTGGAGTCACGGGATAGAGTCCCATGTCGGGCTTATGCATGGAGCCTGCTTTTCCCTCTGCCCCCCCCCCCTCTGTCTCTCATGAATAAATAAATAAAATCTTTTTTTAAAAAAGTCCTTTTCTAACATACATACACTTTAAGGGTTTAGAATCCAGTGGGGGGGTGGGGGGGCAGCCTGGGTGGCTCAGTGGTTTAGTGCCACCTTCAGTCCAAGGTGTGATCTTGGAGACTCAGGATCAAGTCCCACATCAGGTTCCCTGCATGGAGCCTGCTTGTGTCTCTGCCTCTCTCTTTCTCTCTGTGTCTCTCATGAATAAATCAATCTTAAAAAAAAAAAAATCCAGTGGGGGAAGACAGAGAGGCAAACCTTTTTAAACCAAATTATAATTGCTCAAAAGAGTGAAATGTGCAAAGTGAAGGGAAGAACTATGTGGCTAGCACTAGGCTGGTTTTCCAAAAGCCAACCAGTCTCTTTCTCTCTTTAAGGATCTTTACAACAGAGGCTGAAGAGCTGAAATCCCTGATCCCAAGCCCTCCTTGCAGCTAAGGATGGCCATGTAATGTTGACCAATAGCATGAAGGCAGCAGTTGCTAGGTAGGACTTGGGGGGAAAGCTTTTTAAAGCAACAGCCAGTATGATCACTACAGTCCTTTGCACTCTACTCCCTTTCTGAAACATGAGCACACATCTCGTGATGCAGCAGATTTTTTTTAACTGTGAGACAACAATCAAGAAGACAAACACTTCTCTGCTCCATAATGGGGAAAGTCTGGGCCCCTGAGTGTACTGCTGAGCCATCCCAGAAAGCTTGCCTCTGGGGTTCTTAGACTGGAGGAAAACAAATCTGTACCTGGTCAAGTCACTGCAGTAGTCTCTATTGCTGTTAACAAAACATCACAAGTTTTGTGGCTTAAAACAATACCAATTTATTATCTATTAGGAGAGAAATCTGACAGGGTCTGTCACTGGGCTAAAATCAAAGTGCAGGGCTGGGTTCCTTTCCAGAGGCTCTGGAAGATAATTAGTTTCCTTGCTTTTTCCAGCTTCTAGAGGCTGCTCATAATGCTTGACTCAGGCCCCATTCCTTCTTCAAAGCTAGCAACAGTGGGTTGAGTCCTTATGTCACTGTATCACTCTGATCTATCTCCTTCTTCCAGTTTTTTTTTTAAGATTTTAATTTATTGGGGCAGCCTGGTGGCTCAGTGCTTTAGTGCTGCCTTCAGCCCAGGGCATGATCCTAGAGACCCGCGATTGAGTCCCACATCAGGCTCCCTGCATGAAGCTTGCTTCTCCCTCTGCCTGTGTCTCTGCCTCTCCTCTCTTGTGTCTCTCATGAATAAATAAATTCTTTAAAAATATTTTTTAATTTATTTATTCATAAGAGACACAGTGGGGGGACAGAGATATAGGCAGAGGGAGAAGCAGGATCTCTGCCGGGAGCCTGATGTGGGGCTCAAATCCCAGGATCCTGGGATCACGACTTGAGCCAAAGGCAGATGCTCAACGACTGAGCCACCCAGACATCCCTCCTTCTTCCATTTTTAAGACCTATATTACTACATTGGGCCCACCCGGATAATTCAGAATCATCTGTTTCAAGGTCCTTTTTTTTTTTTTTTTTTTTTTGAGAGAGAGAGAGAGAGACAGAGTATTCCTGAACAGTGGGAGGGGCAGTCAAACAGATTTCATGCTTGCTGAGTGCAGAGCCAGATCTAGGGCTCAATCCCATGACCCTGAGATCACAGCGATCCAGTTAAGGACCTTGAGGGGCACCTCAGTGGTTCAGTTGGTTAAACGTCTGACTCCTGATTTCAGCTAAGACATTTAACCAACTGAACCACTGAGGTGCCCCTCAAGGTCCTTAACTGGATCACATCTGCAAAGTTCCTTTTGCCATGTAAGATAACGTAAGTTCCAGGGATCGGGACGTGGATGCCTTTGGGGACCATTATTCTGCATGCCACAGCCATTATGGCAGCTTTCTCTGCAGCCAAATGCACTCCTAACTGACACCCAGCTCTTGGGTCTACCTAGGAAAGCAGGGGAGGCTTTACAGATGAAGTAGCCTCCTAGCTGAGACCTGAGGGATGAACAGTAATTTGTCACATAAACAAATATGGAAGGGGCATTCCAGGGAAAGGGTATAGCACATGCAGAGGAATAAGTACACAGGATATGTTTGGAAATTACAAGCAGCTCAGTATTGCTAGAGCATTAAGTGCATGCACATATGGATTAGGAGAGGACAGTGATGAGGGTGGGCTGGAGCACAAACAGCTGGATACATGTGTATCTTAGAAGCTCCGAGTTTACTTTATAGGTGGCAGAGAGTCATTGAAGAATGCAAGCAGGGGGCGCATAATTAAATTTAGGGGCAAGAGCAATCACTTTGGCTTTAGTGTGGAAGATAACCAGGGGCTGGAGTAGAAAAGCTGAGGCTGTAGGCAGAACAATAGGTTATTGCAGTGGTTTACATCAGGGGCAATGAAATGAAAGCCCAGGTATTCATGAACTTTGTTTGAGCACCTCCTCTATGTGCTGTGACATTCTGGGGCTACAAGGACAAATCAGACCCAGGTCAGAATAAGAGTGCCTCTCACCACACCAACCACAGTCCCAGGGCAAGAGTGATGGGTGCTCGTGAACTTAGGTTTGGGATGTTCTGCTCCCCTACCCCAAGTCCAGAAAACACAGACAGGGTGGGGTGCAGCCCAGAGGAACGCAAAGGGGCACCAGGACCATCACAATGATGGGAAAGCAACTGAAGAACTGGATGGTCCTTTCCTGCACATATCTCACCCAAACAAGCTTAATGTCCCCCCACAAATCTGGTCTAGTTATATTTTTTGAGATTTTATTTATTTATTCATGAGAGACACAGAAAGAGAGAAGCAGAGACACAGGCAGAGGGAGAAGCAGGCTCCCTGAGGGGAGCCCGATGTGGGACTCGATCCCAGAACCCCGGGATCACGCCCTGAGCCGAAGGCAGATGCTTAACCGCTGAGCCACCTAGGCATCCCTGGCCTAGTTATTTTAAATCACTGCATGTGGTGATTTAGAAGAGGAAATGGTGTGGTCACAGGAGAAGCCTAGAATTCACTGTCCTCCCTTCCCCCCACCCCCACCACGGATGGAAATGGTCTGGACTTAGAGACGAGGGATGGTTGCACAAGTTTGTGAATATACTAAAACCTCAAGACTGGGGGCCTCTGGGTGGCTCAGTCAGTTAAGCATCTACCTTCAGCCCAGGTCATGATCTCAGGATTCTGGGATCAAGCTGGCATTGGGCTCCCTGCTTGGTGGGGAGCCTGCTTCTCCCCATCCCTCTGCCACTCTTCCTGCTTGTGCTCTCTCTCTCATTCTTTCTCTCTCAAATAAATAAACCTTTAAAAAAGAAATAAACCAAAAACTTCATGGCCGTATACTTTATTTATTTATTATTTATTTTTTAAGATTTTATTTATTTATTCATGAGAGAAACACAGAGAGAGAGGCAGAGACACAGGCAGAGGGAGAAGCAGGCTCCATGCAGGGAGCCCAACATGGGACTCGATCTCTGGTCTCCAGGATCACACCCTGAGCTGAAGGTAGCGCTAAACCACTGAGCCACCCGGGCTGCCCAGACCGTATACTTTAAAGGGGTGAGTTTTATACTATGTGAATTACCTCTCAGTAAAAAATAATGAATTTTTTAAACAGGAGAGCAAATAACCCAACGCTGAGCCCTAAGGGAACCTGGGCTTGTTAGATAACTGGTTAGAGCCTCAGTGTGCTCATCTGCAAAATGAGAAGAGCGGTATTCACAGGAGGATTATACACAATCATGCAGGTTAAACACTAAACATAGTGCTTTGAACGTAGTAGTTGCTAAATATATTCAAGTTCGCCTCCTAAGTGCCAATAAAAATTTTAAAACAATCATTTTCTCAGCAGCCACAAGATGTGACATAAGCTCTAGGCAAGCTCCCTTCAGACAGTCTCGTCTCAGGCAGACTAGAGCAAGGATCAAACGGGAAGGCAGCAACGTGAACCAGAGCCCACGCTCACTGCAGAAAGACTGCAGATTTACTCTGCAGCTAAGCAGTGCAGAAATAACAGGCGAGATTCGCATGGTGTAAATACAGCTATGCAGAGCGGTGGTAAAGAAAGTCAGGTAGGCAGAGATTTCCGCTTATAATTCTAGCTTGGTATACAAACAAGTCCAGTTTCCAAAATAGCCTAAGTCTGCCCTAACACCTGGACAAGTGCATGTGGCTACAGCGCAGCCCTGATGTTTAGAGATGTCCCATGCCTCACTCTCCTTATTCTGGCTCCTCAAAACCACAATGAGACAAAAACAAGCCTTACACAACCAGAATTTGCTAGCATAGTACCAAGGCAGGGGATTTACATTTTCACTGTAATTCCCATTTGTGACATTCCAAAATCAACCAGGTACTTATCAAGCACCTACCACATGCCCAGCCCTGCGAAGGATACTGTGAGGGAGAAAAAGAAGCATAAGCCATGGTCCTGCTCTCAAGGAGCCAAGCTAACTTCTGAGTTTGAAAGCAACACTTCACAGTAAACATATAAAAGGCATTGTGCCTTGCACAGAGCAGTGGTTCAGTCATCATTTGTTCTTTGGGTCAATGAATTAATAGAGGGCACAATAATAAGACAATTGTGTGAGTGTGGGGCTCACTCTAAGAACCACAAGATGGGTTGGAGTAGCTGGAAGAGGCTTGTGCCAGAGGCTGCTAGCTGCCTACTCAATATCAATTCTTCCATTTTTCCTTGTAACAGAGCCCCTATTTTATTTGAGGTGGCCACGTGCCCAGATAAAATACTACATTTCCCAGCTTCCCTTGTAGCTAGAGGTGGCTAATGAGATCTAAACAGAAATTGTTAGGAGCGGCTACCAGGAAAGGGCCTTAAAAGGCAGACCAACAACTGCTACTCACTCCTGTGTCCTTCCTCTCTTTCTTCTAATTCTCCTCTGAAACTTGAGTGTGATGGCCAGATTTCCAGCAGATATTTTGGATCATGAGGCAACCTTAAAGCAGAAAAGCACGAATACAAAAGAAGCCCAAATTCTTGATGATCACGGAGTCACCATCCTCTCCCTGGACTGCTTACTTCTGGCATCCTTTTACTTGAGAGGGAAATAAACCTCTATCTGGCTTACACTACTTTTGGGGGGTTTTGTTATATACAGCAAACCTGTATCGTAACTAACACAAGTTTCCATGAAAAAGCCAGCCATTATAGGAAGAGTTGGCTTTGTGACTGGGTAGATGGGGATAGGAGGGCATCTTGAATGCCAGAAAGAACACAGGAAAAGACACCGGCAGGAATGAGCATTGACTGAAAACAAGTGGGTAGAAAGTAGGAAATAGAGAAGCCAGATGATAGTTTTGTAGATGTCATGGAAAACAGGGATTGATGGGGGAGGGACTAGGGACCAAAAAGGAACAAGAAAGCTTGGGGCACCTGGGTGGTTCAGTTGGTTGGGTGTCCAACTCTTGGTTCCAGTTCAGGTCATGATCCCGGTGTCATGAGATCTAGCCTCATGGCTAGCTTTCACTCAGCAGGGAGTCAGCTTCTCTCCTTTTTTTTTCTCTCTCTGCCCCTCCCCTCCCCATGCATTCTTTCCCCTTCTCTCCAAAATAAATAGCTAAGTCTTTAAAAAAAAAAAGAGGAAGAAGAAAGCTTGTCTTCCTCCAAAGGAGTAAACACCAATAAACCTGGAGGGAGTAAGAAAGGAGAGAAAGAGGGAGAAGAAGAGACTTGGGGACCTTCATTATATGAGGAGACAGGAGTGTGAGCTATGGCCTAGACTTAGAACAATAATAACACCACCATCTAAGCTTTATTAAATGCTTATGTGCCTGGCTCTGTGCTATGCACTCTCCTCACACTCATCTCATTTACACTTCACAACATGTCTATGACATGGTGCTATCATCACCCACGTTTGGTAGACAAGCAACCTGGAGCTTAGAGACAGTAAGCAACTTATCCAATATAAGCCTCACAACCTTGTAGGCTGGCGCACATCAACCCTGTTTTTCAGATGAGGAATGTGTACCATTATTTCAAAGCCAGGAAAATATGTCAAGATCCTGATTTTCAAACATAAAGATCCAGAGCCAAGTACAGAGCCAATTGCTTTGTGAACAGCCTCTTAACCAGAAGAACAACAAACAGATGAGGAATAGAAAAGTTTTTAAGTCTTGGTTGTATTTACTATGTGTAGAGGAGGAAGGATTTCTTAAACCCACCCACACCCCCTGGCTGGCTGGTAGAGTGCCCCTGAGGCGTAGATAGTGCTAAGATGGTGGGGGTGAGGGGTGGAGGGAAGTAAGCATTGAGAAACCAAGCAAATAGTGATGCAATGCCAACTTCAGTTACAAATGAATCACAGCCAACCGGCAGATCATGGGTCTCAGGTAGTGTTTTAATATCTCTCTGCACCAGGGAATGGGGGGAAAAATTACTCTATCACCACTAAGGCAGAAAACACAGTACTTTGAGTTAAGTTATTCAGATACATCCACCGAACACAAGGAATTCTTCCTAGAGCAAAAATCCTATTAGTCACTCACAGGAAGGGGAAAAAACCTATTAGGTTACAAACAATTTAGGTAACATGAGTACCTAATAGGAAATGCATTTCCTATGCAGATTAAAAATACAAAATCTGGGACACCTAGGTGGCTCAGCATTTGAGCATCTGCCTTCAGCCCAGGGCGTGATCCTGGAGTCCTGGGATTGAGTCCCACATCGGGCTCCCTGCATGGAGCCTGCTTATCCCTCTGCCTGTGTCTCTGCCTCTCTCTGTGTGTGTCTCATGAATAAATAAAATCTTTAAAAATAAATAAATAAATAAAAATAAAAACACAAAATCTTTGGCACCTTGGCAGAATCCAATGGCAGGACCTCCCAAGTACAGAAATCTGGAATTCTATAACTGGCCCAGGACAACACTAAATTAAAATTATAGAGTGTCATCTTTGTAAGACTGACCTGAGTTCAAGATGATTCCATCACAAGCTGTTTGACTCCAAGTATATTACTTTACTTCTCATAGCCTCAGCACTTTACCTATAAAATGGCAGTAGTAATTTCCACCCCCTGAGATGGCTGTAAGGCTAAATGAGGTGTCTTACTGCTCCCATTACCATGACTTTGACAGAACTTCTGTCTTTAGAGTTCTCTGCTTAAAATTCTAGTAAAGAGGGTGCCTGGGTAGCTCAGTGGTTGAGCATCTGCCTTTAGCTCAGGTCATGTGTGATCCTGGGGTCCTGGGATAGAGTCCCACATGGGGCTCCCCAAAGGGAGCCTGCTTCTCAACCTGCCTTTGTCTCTACCTCTCTCTGTGTGTCTCTCAAGAATGAATAAATAAAATCTTTAACAAATTTTTTAAATTAAAAAAAGAAATGAAAAAAATTTTAGGAAAGAAAAGGCCATAGGAAAATGGAAAGAGCCTCATCCTGGCTCGTAGGCCCAGCCTTGAAAGTCATAAGCATGTGACCTTGAGGTTACTTTTAGGTCTTCAGGGTTCTGTCTGGAAGAGGCAGGAGTGGACCTGCTCTAAGATCTCTTCCTGTTCTAGGCTCTTGAATGTCACTAAGATTCAGATGAATGGTCATTCACTGCAGGATTTCCCAAGTTACCTAATGGAAAGTTGTTTCTTTATCTAAAAATGTATGGTTTCTACCCCAGAAGCCAAAGAATCCGTAAGAACCATAGAGGCAGGTCACTGACTTTTGCAGTCTTGGCCCTTAACACAGACCTGGCATGACGTAAGACCTCAATAAATTCTTGTTGAGGGGAAGAGATGAATGGATTTCAAGGGCCAGCAAAAATAGAGACCACTTGTCCTCCACTGAGCGAGTTTAATCCAAGAAGAAAATGCTGCCAATTTAAAATACTAATGATATTTACTTTGTCATCTAAACTATAACCAGAATATCAGATGAATAGTTTACCAGTCAAGGGGATGCCTAACTCTGCAAAGCCACCTTTGGGCTTTGCTAGAAGAATGTACTTTGGTTCACAAGGAGTACAGATGTGGCACAGGGCATGCCACAGGGTACAGAAGGGATGCATAAGCCCTGAGAAGAAAATGTCACCCAACCTCTATGGCAGGAGTGACATGGAAGCATGTCAACTGATCAGGCCTCTGAATGTGGGCATATTGTTGTGTCTGCCCAGTGCCCAGCTGAAGAGGGCAGATCTAAAATCCAGCAGGTGGTTTGCTCACCTGGGAGGCCAAGTCCACACAGGAGCCCCATGGGTGGGCAGCAGCCCTGATGGTTGACCCCAGCAGCAGATGGGCTGGGGTCTGCTGGGAACTTTAGCAATGAAGAAAATAATAATAATGCTCACAGACACAGGTATGCCCTTAACGGTCACTGTGTGCCAGGTGCTTTGTTAAACTCTTTAAATATTTTATTGTATTTAATTTTCATAACTATCCTGAGTGGTAGGTGCTATTATTTGAGGCAGTATAGCTTAGAATTTGAAAAAAAGGACTCAAGAGTCAGACTGCTTAGATTCAAATCCCAAGTGCCACTTAGAAGCTGAGTGACCTCAGCCAGGGTTATGTAAGCTCTCTGGGCCTCATGATACTCAAATGTAAATGGAAATTATAATAGTGCCTGTCTTTTTTTTTTTTAATAAGAATTCTTTTTTTTTTTTTAATTTTTATTTATTTATGATAGGCACACAGTGAGAGAGAGAGAGGCAGAGACATAGGCAGAGGGAGAAGCAGGCTCCATGCACCGGGAACCCGATGTGGGATTCGATCCTGGGTCTCCAGGATCGCACCCTGGGCCAAAGGCAGGCGCCAAACCGCTGCGCCACCCAGGGATCCCTAATAGTGCCTGTCTTATGAAGCTGTTGTGAAGTACAAGTGAGTCTGTACATGTAAAATGCTTAAAACAGGTACTGACACAAAGCAAGCCCTCAGTAAGTTTGGCTATTCCTGTTATTCCTAGCTAATAGAGACTGAGGTGGCTTGCCCGTAGCCTCAGACCTGGTAAGGGGCAGAGCCAGGGCACACAGGTCTGTCTTTAGAGCACCCACGATCAAACACCAGTAATTCTGGTTCTGCAACCCCCACCCCATTCATACCACCACCCTGATCCTTGTCAACAGGGCCTAGTCTTCCTTGGTACCAACCCAGGCTAACAGGTGCCAAAAGGAAGATACTAAAAAAACAGGGATTCTAACTTAAACTCTGGTTTGGCTACTACATGTAGAAACAGATAGATACAGATGTGTCTTTGTATGGGAATCTACCTCATAAGAGAAAATGGTCCTTTTCCAAGGAGGGGGACATCTCTGCCTCTGGGCTTTTTTATGTGGCTCTCATGTAGCTCTTGAGACTCAAGACCTTGAGATTGCATGGCCCAATAAAACTCAACTTTCACTGAGGATCTCTGAATACAAATAAAGGGCATGATTGCTAATAGAGAAGGAGAAACATAAGAAACATGAGGGTCAATACAGCAAGAGGGCCTCATGAGCCAAGACTCAGCCCTGGGTCCTGCTCTGCTCCTGGAAGGTTCTAGAAAGAGCCAGAGCCAAGCTAGAAAAAACGCATGCATTATAGAAAACCAAACCATCTGTGATTCAGAATGGTCTGGGAATAAGAATCTTTGAAGCACTGGGCACCTGGGTGGCTCAGCGATTGAGCGTCTGCCTTCAGCTTATGTGGTGATCCTGAGGTCCTGGGATGGAGTCCTGCATCAGGCTCCCCACAGGGAGTCTGCTTCTCTCTCAGCCTATGTCTCTGCCCCTCTCTCTCTGTGTCTTGCATGAATAAATAAATAAAATCTTTTAAAAAAGAAAAAGAAAGAATCTTTGAAGCATCAACCTAAAAGAAAATGACCTATAGTCATGGATAATTAACACTGTGGGTGCGGATTATGTGTCAAGATGTGTTCAAAGCCCTTCAGAAACAAAAATCCCCATTATTATTACTCGTATCAATGGTATGATGTAAGCAGTGTTTATTAGTCTCATTTTACAGATGAAGTAACTAAGACACAGAAAATTCAAATAACTTCTCCCAAGTTCACACAGTCTAGCTTCAAAGCCCATAGTCTTTATCAGCATTTCCAAACCTTTTTGTCTAATCCACAGAAGAAATAGATTAGGACCCAGTATATACTCCTGCATGTATACATAATCAAAACAAAGTTTTATTTATTTATTCTTATTTTATTTATTTATTCATGAGAGACACAGAGACAGAGGCAGAGACACAGGCAGAGGGAGAAGCAGGTTCCCTGCAGGGACCCCGATGCAGGACCCCATCCCAAGACCCCGGGATCACGGCCTGAGCCAAAGACAGATGCTCAACCACTGAGCCACCCAGGCATCCTGAAACAAAGTTTTAAAACAGAAAATACCATTACCACAGACAATTCACTCCCATGTTTTCTCTTCTATTCCATTTCACTAAAAAATACATCATTCAAACATTTATGTAAAACCTAATACGTATTAGACACTTCTAGGTTTTGAGGTTATGTCAGTAGATGAAAAAGATAACAATCCTTGCTCTCTCGGAACTTGCATTTTACTGGAGAGAGAGTGAAAAAGATCAACATGCAAAATCATAGCATCTGAAGCAGTAATTTGGGGGATGCCTGAGTGGCTCAGCGGTTGAACGTCTGCCTTTGGCTCAGGGCCTGATCCCAGGGTCTGGGATGGAGTCCCGTGTCAGGCTCCCTGCAAGGAGCCTGCTTCTCCCTCTGCCTGTGTCTCTGCCTCCCTTTGTGTGTCTCTTATGAATAAATAAATAAAAATCTTTAAAAAAAAAAAAAAGAAGCAGTAATTTGGTGAGTGCTATGGAGAAAAATAAACCAGGGATGGCCAAGAGTGGCCAAGGAAGGCCTCTTGATATTTTCATTCCCCACTACACTGATTTCAGTGGGCTATCACCCACATCATACCCGGCCACAGTGAAAAACTCTGCTATTAATCCCTCTACTCTAGTGACTCTATATGTCTGAAGCTCTTTCTCCTAGACTATGTGCACATGCACACATGCATGGGATTGTGTGCACAGGTGTATGCACGTATAGGCATGCATGTACGTGCGTGCACGCATGTGTGCATGTGCATGTCCACCTCCAGTCACTCCCTCACTGGGGAGGTTTTGGAGGTGTGGCCCTGACAAACAGCTGGGTTCCTTCCACAAGTCTGCCCTGCAGAGGGGTCCTGGAGTGAGGCCTAAAATACAGCCCAGGCACCACAAGCCACAGCCACAAAGTGCCAGACATGTGACCCCACCGGGAGTCTTTTTAACCCAGAGGAATGAGAATCTTTTTATCATGGGTCCACTGAAAGGGGGCACCTTTTGTAATTCATTAGGCCAGAGAGAATGCTAATTCCTAATCTTCATCAAGATGTTCTTTGTGCTAGAATGCCCTCAGGGAGAGAAGAGACAGCACACAGAAATAAAAAGAACTCCCTGGGGAAAACCCAGTGCACTGGGCATACCTGAAGGGGTGATTGATGTGGGTCTCAGGGAAGATGGGATTGGAGCCAGCTCTGAGGCAGCTCTGGTCCACTTGGGTAGCTTCCATGGAGTATTTGGAACTTGGCACTAGAGTGAAATCTTCAGACTCTTTCCTTAAGTTAAAGGGGCACATAAAAATGTTACTAGCATGGACATCAAAAGCATTACCTATGGGAAAAGCAGCCAATCTCTGCTAATGAATAAGTGTAATTGATCACAACAGATGACTTGATGGACCTTCCAAATGTGCTTTTAGCAAAGTGGACAGTTTTTCATTCAAATGCAAACTCACCCAGATAAGATCTAATAATGGAGATTTTGGAACAATCCCAGCATCAGTGATTTCTTTTTTTTTTTTTTTTTTCTCCTTCACCAAGCAAGAAGGCATCTTATGTTCCTGATCACAGCCTGACCCAACGAGACATCAATTTATGCTTTCCCAGTGACTGAGGAGACATTGACAGTTCCAGGGGCAGCAAAGGAGCAATGACAGGTGATCCTCCCATCCATATCTGTCCTTTGCTCCTTAGCCCCATTCCTACTCCCTGACCTATGAGGACTTCGGTGGCTAGGAGACATTCAGTTCAAAGCAATCATCCATTTATTCAAGAAATATTTAGTGAGCACTTACTATGTGCAAGGCACCATACGGACTGCCACAAGAGGACTCAAAGATGGCTAGGACCAGGTCCTGTCCTCAAAATAGTGGCCAAATGTGAGGAGAAACAACAAATGACAAGAAGGCTCGAGTAGAGGTCTCAGCGCACTTCAACAAGCACTTAATCTTTCGGAGCTTAAGCTTTCTCCTTTGTCAAACGAAGATACTGCACTAGACATGATCTCTGGGCACTAGGCCAGCTTGAAAACTATGGTTCTATGCCCTCCCCTTCCCACTCAGGCTCCTGGAAGCTGACAGATCAGATGCAGCCTTCTAGGAAGGGGGCAGCCAGCAAAGGGAGGGGATAGTGAGGATTTGTGTACCTTTCCCTGAGTGAAAGGATGTTTCAGTTTGGCCAGAATACAAGATACAGGCTGGGGAAAGATGGAGAGAGAAGTTCAAAAATTAAGTGAAAGATTTAAACTTTCACATCAAGGAATCTGGGGGAAAAGGGGAACCACTGTAGTTTGTGACGAGAATGGTACCATCATGTAGTGCAAAGGAATCTGACCGACCAGTGGAAGAGGAGTTGGGGGGAGGGAAGGCGGTGATGTTTACAATAGAGCATAAGGGCTGAGGCCTGAAAAGAAAGGTTCCTCCCGTGGTCTAGCCAAGCACACCATTCCATCACCCCCTGGCCCTAGCCATACTGCCTATTTTCACAAACATCCTCGAGGAGAAATCATGTTGCACAATCTTAGTGGGTTTTTTTTTTCTTTTTTTTTCAGTTCTACAAGTGATTTCAAGATAAACAGAAACATTTTATCTCCCTTCTTCCCAAGCGCCTGAGGATCAACAAGGTGAGTCAGGGAGGGGTGCAGGAAGGGGCCGGGAGCCCCCGGGACGCGCGAGGGGGGCGCCTACCTGCAGAGAAGCCGTCCTCGTGGTCCGAGCTGTTGTGGCTACAGTCACTGCCCCTCTCGGGAGAGCTGTGGCTGGGAGAGTCCCGCTCCGGCACCCGCAGGAACCTCTTGCGCCGCCACGGAGGGAGGTGCTCCCGAGCCCCGCGCCGGGGGCGCTCCTCGGCCGCCAGGGGCGAGCTCCGCCCGTCCTTGGCCTCCGCCTCCAGCTGCTCCAGGTCGCGGCTCCGGCGCTGCTGCTGCTGCTGCTGCTGCTGCTGCTGCCGCCGGCCCCCGTGGATCAGGTGCATCCAGCGATGGGGGCTGCCCGCCCGCGCCGGCTTCTCGGCCTCATCGCGGCCCCCGAGCCGGCAGGGGGCCACGAGTAAGTGGCCGAGGACGAATTTCTCGTTCAAATCCACCATCTCGAAGTCGTGATCACTGCTGTTGCCCCCATCATCCGCGACCGAGGCGTCCGGCTCGCCCTCGTCCGAGCCCCGCCCCGCGCGAGTCCCGGAGGACAACTCGTCTCCCCGGGCGCTGGGGACTGTGCCATCGTGGCCGGGGGGCGCGTGCTCCTCCTGGGGCCTGAAGAGCAGGCGCGGCTGCAACAGCTGCTGGTGGATGGCGGCGGTCAAGCTGCGCACCGCGCCCCCTGCCCCCGCGGGCCCCGGCCAGGAGTGAAGGTCCTGGCCCGCGCAAGGAGGGGTCTCGGCCGTGGCGGCCACCTCCGCGTCCCCGCGCCCGGGGCCTGGGGGGTCCGCGCCGCCGCCGGCCGCGCCGTCCTCCGTGCGCGCTGGCGGCGCCCGCTCCCGCCCGGCCGGCGCCGGCTCCTCGGCCCCAGCGCCCGGGCTGCCGCCGCGTCCGCCCTCCGGGCGCCCGCAGCCGACGTCCCGCTTCTCCCTGGCCAGGGCCGCTTGCAGGTAGGAGACTTTGAACTTCTCCTCAGCCAACACCTGTTGCAGCCGCTTCAGGTTGAGCTTGCAGCGCTCCAGCTCCCGCTCCACGTCCAGCACCGAGTCCAGCCGCATGACGGGCGCCTCCTCCCCGGGGAATTGGGCCCGCCAGTGCCGCTCAAAGTCCCGGGGGTCCCACATGGTGGCCGCCCCCTCGGGCCTCCGGGGCCCGGCTCCCCCGCGCGCAGCGGGCCGGGGTTGTGCCGGGCTCTTCCCGGAAGCCCTCGCGGGCGCAGTCGCCTGCCCTTCACTTCAGCCCTAGAAGAAAATAAGAGAAAAAAATAAAAGTTTTACCCCTTCCGCCCTTGTGCCTTTTTTTTTTTTTTTCCCCTTCTTCTGGGTTTCGCCTCCTGACGTCAGCGGCCACCCGCGGCGGAGGCGGGCGTCGGGGGCCCTGGGCCCGCCCTGGGCAGGACGCGCGAAGTCTGCGGCGTGCAGCTCCCGCCGCGGGGCCCGGAGACCCGAGGGCTGCGGCGGCTGGGGAGCCGCGGCGGGGCCGGGGGCGGGCCGGGGGCGGGGCCTCGGGGGCGCCCCCGGAGCCGCGCGGCGGACGCTAGGAGCCGCGGGCGGGAGGCCGGGCTCGCACCTTCCCCGCCGCCGCGCGCCGTCCGCGCGGGCTCCCTGCATCCGAGCGCGGGGCCGCGCGGCCGAGGGAGGCGGGAGCCCCGGCGAGGCAGCGGGCGGGGGCGCACCGGGCTCGCAGCCAGCCCTCCGCCGCCCGGCCCTGCGCAGCCTCGTCCGCCCGGAGTCGGCGCGGCGCCTCGCACCGGGAAGGAGGAGAAGGTGGGGGCGGCGGCGGGGGGAGGCGCGGCGCGCGGCGGCCGGGGCAGGTGTCAGAGGGCGCGGTCGCCGACCAGCGGGGTTGTCCTTCCCCAGGATTTATTGAGCGCCTTGAGCTAATGTGTCCAAGATCACAGAGCTGTTTAATTCAAAACTGGGGAGTGAACTTTGGTTTATGCGAGCGCCTTTTAAAGCATTCTCTCCAGTGCTCACTAGAGCTGTTCCGGCGGAGAAATGGGCAAGGGCGACAGCTTCAAGGGGTTCTGGCTGGAGCCCCCTGTGACTCCAAAGCTGAGAGTACCCGCGCCTGACAAACCATGGCAGCGGGAGCCATAGACACTTGGGCATCTAAGAGGGCCCTCCATTCCACCTCCTCGCTGTGACCTCACACGAGTCCCCTAGGGAGGAAAAGAAAGGAGGAGCTGGGGACAGGTGCCTGGGCTGGCACTGGCGGTGGAGCGAATGGGGGGGGGGGCTCCGGCTTCGACTCCCCTCCGCACTCGGCCGCCACGCGCGTTGCCCTTCCTCTTGTCAGGATTTTAGGGAAGGCCCCGGTGTCTGCACAGAGAGATCCGGATAACCTGTCTCGTGCTTGCTGCAATGGGGGACCTTATCGGTGATTCACGTTTCCTTCATTTCAAGGATGAAGAAATTGATATTCTAAGAGACTAAGTGACTTGGCAGCTGCAAACTCTTCCTGCAGACAGTGCCCTTTAGGGCCTAGAGCTAAACTCAGCAACCCTTTCCCTCAAGCCACCTACCACCTAGGTACTTGTCTCTACCTGAACTGTCTGAACAGGCTAGCCTACTCCCACTCTTCAATCCCTTTCAATACAACTCTTAAAAAAAAAAATACATCCCTTAAGGCTGGCCATTGGAAAGATACCAGGAAGATATTCTTTAGCCACAACTGAGATAGTGCCATGCTTCTGCTCAGAACTCTTCAATGGCTCCTCCTTACCTACAGGATGATGCCTAGACTGTGCGGGATACAGGAGGCCCTCCCATACATGGTCTCTGCCCACTGCTCTGCCTTCCTCCTGTGCTTTGGACTTACCAACTCCACACTGTCGTCAAAGACATCTCCCTCTTTATGGGTGACTTTTCCTCCTACTTGGAACCCTCATCCCTACACACAGGCACAACTTCCTGCTGCCTGGGGAATTCCAACCTCCTTTAGGACCCAGCTAAAGGATCTCCACCTCTGAGAAGTGGCCCCCTTTTCTGGCCCCTCTCCCTCCTCTTTCTACCACCACTCCATCTCCTCCATGTCTTTATCTTTGCCCTTACTCCACTTTATTATAACTGTTAGTGACATCTTTTGTTTCCCCTGCTTTTATAACCCTCAAGGGCAGGGTCTGTGTCTTTTCCACTTTTGTATTCTTGCTGCTTCTTTCAGAGTGTGGCAGAGAGATAACTGATCACTGTTGAATGAAAGAAATGAATGAATGAACAAGCGGGCAGATGAATGAATCTCCACCTTGTGGTTCCTGCTCCTTCTCCAGTTGTGAATCACTCCAGACTAGGAGCAGATGTGCTTCCCACAGAGGCTTCTCAACTCTGGAATTTCCTTCTTTGACAAAGTCTGTGTTACTCATTTTCCCAATATCCTTTCTTCCCTCTCTCTTTTAAAAAAAAATGGTGTGCTAGTGGCATGACTCATCATAGTGTTTGTCTTGTGTCAAACTGATGGAATGGATGTTTTAAGATACATTAATTGAGTAATTCCCCAGTCTGTGTGATTTCTCAGTCCTTCACCTACTTCCTCAAGCTGCTCTCTCTCCCACCTTAGCTTTATATTTTCTCCCTACATCTCCAGAGGCGCCACAATCTCTTGTGGGAAGGATTGAGGATCCCCCAATGCCTACAGACAACCAGTGCAGAGGTATTCCATCAAACAGAGTCCACAAGCATCTTGGCTTCTGTTAAAATTTAAGAATGGGAGAGAAATGCAGCACAGCAAGGATGGATGATCCCAGTCAACAGCATATTGATTAGAAGATGTTTCAATAGGTACATTTAAATGCACAAAGAAAAAAAAAAACCCATCAGTTACTACAAGCATCAATTTCTGAATTTGTAAATTCCCTAGGAGGATAGTTTCAACTCTGTCCTTTAATTAAAACAGCAGTATGATTCCCTTTTGGTCCAAGGAAGTTGTTACTAATACCACTAATTTTTTCCGTGAGGACCAATATAGCTGGAAATGCCAGCATACATCTTCTGTAAACAGATCCCAGGAGCAACCTTCATTGTCTCTAGCTGGTGGGTAGTTCAGCTTTATTACTTGGCTTTGGGTCATCATGGGGGCAGAGGTAGAGTGGCTGACATTTATTGAGTCCATACTTCTAGTTGCCATACATCTTTGATCTCATCTAATTCCTCACCAAAACTCTGTAAAGAAGGTATTATATTCAAGGAGGGAGGGAGGGAGGGAGGGAGAGAGAGAGAGAGAAAGAGATCAAAGAGGTTAGAAGTCACACAGCTAGTCTGATGGATTCTAAAGCCCAGTAGATTTGCAAAGGTTTGGCCCAGGTGCATCTGTCATCAGCATTCATTCATTCAATAAATATCTACTGAGCACTTGTAGGGGAACCTGGGTAGCACCAACTGTTAAGCGTTGGACTCTTGGTTTTGGCTTAAGTCATGATCTTGGGGTCTTGAGATTGAGCCCAGCATGGGGTTCTGCCTTTGACAGGGAATCTGCTTAAGACTCTTTCCTCTAGGGATGCCAGGGTAGCTCAGTGGTTCAATGGCTGCCTTTGGCTCAGGTCATGATCCCGAGGTGGTGGGATCGAGTCCTACATCCAGCTCCCTGCAGGGAACCTGCTTCTCCCTCTGCCTGTGTCTCTGCCTCTCTCCGTGTCTCTCATGAATAAATAAATAAAATCTTAAAAAAAAAAAGACTCTCCTCTCCCTCTGCTCCACCCCCACCTATCCTTCATAAATAAATAGATAAATAAATAAATAAATAAATAAATAAATAAATAAATAAATCTTTTAAAAATATATATTTGTTGAGTACCTGTTAGGTGCCAGAGTTTAGCAAATAAAGTTTAAACAATGCATATAAGACACTTCACAATGGATCTCTGACCCAACCTACTTTTCCAACCCCATTTTCTGAACTTTTTCTTCCACTTGCTGCACGCATTCAGTCTCTTAATCTGAGTCACCCTTTGAGCAGATCCATCTCCCTTTGGCCCATCTCAGATTTCTGCTGCAGCTGGCATGGGTACCTCCCACAGGCTGCTGTGGTCTCAAGCACCTACCTCTATGATTCTCCCACTTTCTGCCCCAGGGTTTTTTTTTTCAAAGTCGTGTCAATGGCATCCCAGACGGAAACTGCTAAAGCGGAAGTTAATATCCATCCCAGGGACAGTGGAAATGGGAGCTGCTTAATAAATGTCCAAGGCTACTATCTTTGAAAGGCATTTCTGAGATATACTCTACATGGTTACTCAGCGGTCCAATAGGAACGAGCCCCAGTTGTTCACAGTGGTAACCAATCCATAATGACATCTCCCTTGGCTTTCTCTTCTTGTCTGTCTCCCTCCCCTCTGCTTTCTGGGATAATCTCCTGACTAAAATACCCGCACCAGGTTGTTGTGTCGTTTCCTGCTCTCCTTCTCTGTTTTACCCACTAAGACACCCTCCAGCCTCCCAGTGCCCTCTCTGATATGGCCGCACAAGGTGCTTCACCATTCCCCCAGTTACTCCTTGGTCTCTCATGTCTTCTTTGGTCATGCTGCTTCCTCTTCTACCTGATAAGATCCTTTGTAATCTATCAAAGCCCAGCTCAACTGGGACTTTCTCTAAAGCCTTCCCTTTCCTGGGTCTAGTTAGATATGCTTATCTGCAGAGGGATTTACCTTGGTTGCAACACCAGTCACCCCACACTGTAATTAATTACAGGGCTCCTGGAGGAAATTCTGGCTCTAGCCAGCTGTCACTTCTTATTCCTCCAACTGTCACAGCACCTAATATGGTGCCAAACAGCCAGAACCCAGGACACATCTGCTGAGGAATGAATAAATGATGACTGAATGAATGATCAATACCCTACCTGGACTTTTAAAACTGTATCCTATGCCACCTTTTATTTTTTTAAGATTCTTATTTTTAAGTAATCTCTATACTCAACATAGCACTCAAACTCACAATCCTGAGTCACATGTTCTATGACTGAGCCAGCCAGGAGTCCCTAAAATGTTCCATCATGTTCTTTTGCAATCAATCCCTTCCCCCAGCTCCCAGTCACAAACAACCACAGTTTTCTGTAATTTTTGTCACTATAGTTTTGCCTTTTCTGTAATTTTATATGAATAAATGCAGTTTGTGGTTTTCGGCTGAGTGCTGAAACTTAGCATAATGTTTTTGAGTCTCATTTATGTTAAGTGTATTTCTATTTCATTCCTCCCTTTCCTCTCTCCCCAGGATTGAGAATAGGCATTTTAATGGTACTTTATCACTTTCAATCTCTATCATAAGTCCTGTGACAGAAGTATTATCATCATCTTGCAGATAAATGGATTATGGTTTGATGAAATTAAGAGAGTTGGTAAAGTTTAGATCATTCCTTCCTTTTTACTGCTGAGGCGTAGTCCATACTATGAATACACCCCTATTTGTTCATCCTTCTCCAGTTGATGGACATTTGGGTTGTCTTTGTGTGGACATACTTTTTCATTTCTCTCAAAAACAAAAACAAAAACAAAAACAAAACCCCACACAGGAATGGGATTGCTGGGTTGTATGACAACTGTATGTTTAACTTGATACGATTATTTTTCTTTTTTTTTTAAAGATTTTATTTATTTATTCATGAGAGACACAGAGAGAGACAGAGAAAGACAGAGACACAGGCAGAGGGAGAAGCAGGCTCCATGTAGGGAGCCCAATGTGGGACTCAATCCCACGACTCCAGGATCACGCCCTGGGCTGAAGGCGGTGCTAAACTGCTGAGCTACCCAGGCTGCCCAACTTGATAAGATTTTGCTTCCAAAAGCGGCCATACCATTTTCTGCTACTACCAACAAGGTATGAGGGTCCCTCCCATTGCTCTACATCCTCTGCAATACTTAGTGTTCTGAGTCTTTTCATTTTAGCCCATCTTAGTTTATATTGCTTTGATTACAAGTGATGTGTAGCATCTTTTCATGTGATTCTCGACCATTTGTATATATTCTTTGTGAAGTATCTGTACATATCTTTTTGCTCATTTTACATTGGACATTTGTCTTCTTATAATTGAGTTGTAATAGTTCTTTATATTCTTTATTCAGGCCTTTTGTCGAACATGTTTTGCAAATAACTGTCTCCTAGTCTATAGCTTGCCTTTTCATTTTTTTAATGAACTTTTTTGGGCAGCCCCGATGGCTCAGCGGTTTAGCGCTTGCCTTCAGCCCAGGGCCTGATCCTGGAGACCTGGGATCAAGTCCCACATCAGGCTCCCTGCATGGAGCCTGCTTCTCCCTCTGCCTGTGTTTCTGCCTCTCTCTGTCTCTCATCAATAAATAAATAAAATCTTAAAAAAAAACATTTTATATTTTGATGAAGTACAGTTTATTAATTTTTACAGCTTATATTAAATTGTATAGTTTACTCTCATAAATAAATTTAAAACTCTCATAAATTAATAAATAAAACTCATAAATAAATAAATAGAATTGTATAGTTTATATATATAAAATTTACAGTTCATAATTTTTTTTGCACTTTCTGTGTCCTGTTCAAGAAATCTTTGCCTAACTCAACATCACAAAGATTTCTTTTACATTTTATTCTAGAATTTGAATACTGTTAGGTCTAGTGTTTGTCTTCAATCCACTTTTAGTTAATTTAGGGCGTGATATAGGGTCAGGGCAGAGGCTATGTCTTTCCATGTGAATATCCAATGTTGCAGCTCCATTTAGTATGAAGACTCTTTTCTTTTTCTTTTTTTTAAGATTTTATTTATTTATTGAGACACAGAGAGAGAGAGAGAGAGAGAGGCAGAGACACAGGCAGAGGGAGAAGCAGGCTCCATGCAGGGAACCCGACGTGGGACTCGATCCCGGGTCTCCAGGATCACACCCCGGGCTGCAGGCGGCACTAAACCGCTGCGCCACAGGGGCCGCCCTGAAGACTCTTTTTTGCACTTAATTACTTTGGGAACTTTGTAAAAAGTCAATTGACCATGTAAATGTGGATCTATTTGTAGACTCCATTCTGTTTTGTTGGTGTATATGTCTATTTTCACAGCAATATCACTGTTTTGTTACCACAGTTTTATAATAGGTCTTGAATCAGGTAGTAAAGCCCTCCAACAGCTCCTTTAAAAATTTGTCTTTGCTATTTCTAGGTCCTTTGACTTTTGGTATAAATCTTAAAATCAGCTTGTAGGGATGCCTGGGTGGCTGGTGGTTAAGCATCTGCCTTTGGCTTGGGGATCCCAGATTCCCAAGATTGAGTCCCACATTGGGCTCCCTGCATGGAGCCTGTTTCTCCCTCTGCCTATGTCTCTGTTTCTCTCTCTCTCTCTCTATCTGTCTGTCTCTCATGAATAAATAAATTAAATATTTTAAAAAATCAGCTTGTGGATTTTTCAGAAAAGTCTATTTGGGCTTTGGGATTATATTGAATGTACAGATACATTTGTGGAGAACTTAACAATACTAAGTCTTCCAAACCATGACTTGGTGTATCTCCCCATACATTACAGTCTTCTTCAATTGCTCATAGCAATGTTGCATGTTTTCAGTGTGTAGATTTGCACATCTTTAGCTCAATTTCTAAGTACTTTATTTTTTAAAGGCTATCATAATGCGATTGTCTTTTATTTCATTTCTAATTGTTCATTATTGGACTATAACATTATAATTGGTTTTTTTGTATATTGACTTTGCATCCTGAGACCTTGCTAAACTTACACATTAGTTCTAGTAATTTTTTATCGTAGAATTATTTGGGGCTTTTATGTTTTTGTTTTGACTTTTTATTGAGATACCATTCACCTGCTATAAATCTTGCCATCTTAAAGTGTACAGTTCAGTGGTTTTAGTATATTTTCTCACTTGTATAACCATCACCATTATTTATTTCCAGAATACTTTCATCACCCTAAAAAGAAATCCTGGGTGGCTCAGCAGTTGAGCACCTGCCTTCAGCCCAGGGCGTGATCCTGGAGCCCTGGAATCGAGTTCTACATCGGGCTCCCTGCATGGAGCCTGCTTCTCCCTCTGCCTGTGTCTCTGCCTCTTTCTCTGTGTCTCTCATGAATAATAGATAAAACTAAAAAAAAAAATCCTGTGCCCATTACCAGTCACTCCCTATATTCCCCCCAACCCACTAGCCACTAGCTCTTTTCCGGACTTTTCTGACTTATTTCACTTAACATAATGTTTTCTAGGTTCATCCATGTTGTAGCATGTATTAGTAAAACATAGGAGGGCAAATATCTCTTCCAGATGGTAATTTCATTTACTTTGGATTTTTACCCAGAGGTGGGATTACTGGATCATATGGCAGTTCTATTTTTAATTTTTTGAGGAACACCCATACTGTTTTCCTTAGTGGCTGCACCAATTTACATTCTTCACAACAGTGCTTGGGGATTCCTTTTCTCCACATCCCTACCAACACTTGTTATTTCTTATCTTTTTTATAACAGACATCCTAACAGGTACAAGCTGATGTCTCCGTTGTGGTTTTGATTTGCATTTCCCTAATGCTTAGTGATGCTGAGCACCTTTTCATGTGCCTATTAGTCATTTGAATGTCTTCTTTGGGAAAATGTCATCATGTCTGGACTTGTCTCTTCTTGTGAAGTTAGTAGCCATTGCTGATGATTGCAAATGGTGTTATACAACCATTCCTTCTTCATTTAGTAGCTAGAAAATGTCTATAAAGGGAAACATTCCCTCATCAACCCTTTGGTTATCCAGAGATACAGTTCATACAGAAAACACATGATACATGCTTGATTTTTCACCTTTATTTCCAATTTTTTTTAATTATTACTTTTTAAGATTTTGTTTATTTGAAAGAGAGCAAGCAAGCACACATGGATGTGAGAGACAGCACAAGTGGGAGGGAGCACTTCCCAAGCAGAAGAAGAGGGAGAAGCAGACTCTCTGCTGAGCAGGGAGCCTGATACAGGGCTGGATCCCAGGACCCTGAGATCATGACCTGAGCCACTTAAGGCACTTAACCAACTGAGCCACCCCAGATACCCCTATTTCCAATTTTTTTTAAGTAATGAGTTGGTTTAGGGATGCCTGGCTGGCTCAGTCAGTGAACTGTACAACTCTTGATCTCAGGGTCGTGGGGTTGAGTTCCACATTGGGTTTAGAGATTACTAGAAAATAAAATATTAAAAAAAAAATGAGTTGGTTTACTAGTGTCCTGAAAGGCAACAATGAGGTTTTATTTTGGTTTGAATTGTTTTTAATATAATAGTTAAATTAGGGATTTAAATATACACTCATGTTTTGTTCTACTGTAGCTATTATCTTTATTGGTATTCAAATTGTCCCATCTTTGGTCAGCAGGAGCCTCTTCAAGCTGGGCTTTCTAGGCTTTTTGACATCAGTCTAGTGGTCTTTGATAGCTTTATTGTTTTCTTGTTTGACAAGATGTTCCAGATGTTTTCCTGTCTGTTGTATTTCCTGTCCCACACCTAAAATCCGCCATTTCTCCAAAGAGCCCAGTTTTGTTTTAGTGGGAAATGGTACTTGGAGATGTCAGTTAAAGTATTCAAAGTGTTTATTTCTATTGCATTAGTCATTATTGATAGGTCCTTTCAGTGGAAAAAGCTAGGGAATATTTATATTTAAACTATATCACGAATGTAGAGGCTGTTTTTAGGCAACCATCATGAGCACCAGAAGCTGTGTGAGGTAGAAAGGCCACAGTGACCACCAGGGTGAGTGCAAACAGAGTCATCAAGCGACTCACCTCAAAATAGCTGCAAGTGCTAGCTGACCAATGGGCAACGTACAACAGGGCATATGTACCAACAAAGGAAAATTCTATGCGTTCCCATGCCTCCTCAGGCCCCGCCTGAACTACAGCCCCCAGCTCTGCCTCCTGGCAGACAGTCTCTCTCTTGCTGTCCTACACGCGGCCCCCTTGCCATGTATTCAATAAACTTCTATCTCTGTTCTGCTTTAGGTGAATCTTTCCACTGCCCCACTCCATCAGCCTCCACCTGAACAGCTCAGCCCACGATGAATTTATAGTGGCTTTTCCAATTAATATTCAGGATGACAGAATTTCTACTTACTCTCCTTCTCCTATTTCCATCTCAAAAAAGAGCTCCTGTTCTCACAAACATCAACTTGATCACTCCTACCACAGCCTCACAGGAGTTGTCATCAATTTGCATGTCATCTGTACCCAGGGACCATGCCAATCCTCTCTGTGTCCTTCCAAATTTAGTATACGTGCTGCTGAAGCGAGAACAAATTTTATAATCTTTATCAATCTGAAAGGTGAAAAATTTTATCTCATTCTAATTTGAGTTTGCATTTCTTTGGTAATTAATGAGGCTGAGACTGTGTCTTTTCACTAGAAGCAAGTGCCTGGTTTAAGCCTCTGTAAAATGGTTGGTATTCTCCACAACAGCACTTCCCAAACTTCGGTCATCTGCGTAGAAGGCTTTTTCCAGTTAACAAATCCCCCCATGCTCCTATTTAGTTGACCGGATTTCTAGTTACTGAGCCCCCTCTTACACAGTCATACACAGGCATGATAAATGTTAATAGATTTGGCATCTACTTGTATACCTCCCTAATGACCATTAACATAAGTACATTACTCTTAAAATAAAAACACAGATACCATCTGAAATCATTTCATGGGCCACCCCCCTGTGGGGTGAGCACCACCATCTGGGAATCACTGCCCTACAGCCCTTGGCATTCTGAGACTGAGAGGCAGAGAGAGATGTCAGTCACTGCCCTGTGTCCACATCTTTTCCATTATGTTCTGAAGAAAGCCAGACCACATGCCTGCCCTCATTTGGTGCTAGAGGCCACTGCACTCTGACAATGATGTGCTTCATCATCTGGGGGTGGAGGGAAGAGGACCTGGGGCTGGACTTGCAAGGCTTCAGTGGGCCAACTGGTGTCTTGGGGAGACCACATCACCCCTGTAGCCCTCAGTTTCCTCATCTGTAAAATGGGGAAATTAGAGCAAATGGTTTGAAATCCCTTCTGTGTTTGAAGGCAAGGTTTGTAAACACTTCTGTGTTTGTACCACAAGACCTCCCAGTGTTGGGATGCCTGGGTGGCTCAGCGGTTGAGCGTCTGCCTTCCACTCAGGAAGGGATCCCAGGATCCGGGATCCAGTCCTGCATCGGGCTTCCTGCATGGAGCCTGCTTCTGCTCCCTCTGCCTATGTCTCTGCCTCTCTCTGTGTGTCTCTCAAGAATAAATAAATAAACCTTTTAAAAAGGGGGAGGGGGCAGCCCCGGTGGCGCAGAGGTTTGGCGCCGCCTTTGGCTGGGGTGTGATCCTGGAGACCGGGGATCGAGTCCCACACCGGGCTCCCTGCATGGAGCCTGCTTCTCCCTCTGCCTGCGTCTCTGCCTCTCTCTCTCTCTGTGTCTCTCATGAATAAATAAATAAAATCTTTAAAAAAGGAAAGGAAAGGAAAGAGAGAAAGAGAGAAAGAGAGAGAAAGAGAAAGACTCCCCAGTGTAGAAGTGAACACGCTGCTCCGGTATAGCCATCCGTTTTTGCCCATCTGGGATCCTGGGTCAGGCCTGGGCGGGGCGGGGGGCTCCCAGTCTGAATCAGCAAGCCTCTCTCTAGTGTCACTGATAGAGGACTGACACCTAAAGAGCTTACAAGCTCCTCTGCACAGGGATCCATCGCCAAAGGGTATTGAAGAGTTAAAGCAGGAGGAGCTGAGGATAGGGCAGCAGAGGGGAGGGCTGCGTGATCATCATGGAAAGGTGAGACTTGTTGAATGGGTAAGCAGGAAAGGGCGCTGTGAAGTCCAGGAAAGGCAATGCGCACATCTCAGAAGCCTAAATCATGCCCTGCTTCCGGTGGCTGGGTCCAGATCACAAGAGGATCAGGAGAGTGTGGGTGGTGTGTGTGTGTGTGTGTGTGTGTGTGTGTAGTCTGGAGAAGCAGAAAAGCACAGTGGTTATGAACCAGAGAGAGAGCCTGGGCCTGACCACCACCACCCTTGCCCCTTCCTAGCTGTGTGGCCTTGGACAAGTCAATGACATGTGCCCTACTTCCCTCATCTGCAGAGTAAGGATCATAGTATTACCAACTTCATAAGATAGTGACAAGGCTTAAAAGGACTAACACTTGTGATCATAAGCATTAGTTTCTGTGTCTAAGAGAGAGGAAAACAGGGAGAGGGAGGAGAAAGGACAAGTTAACCAAGGCTACTTCTCCAGTGAGGTGGGGATGATGGGGGTAGGGGAGTGATCTCCAACCCTGAGCTTTGGGAAGAAAATGGGATACACAGGGGTGAGCTTCTCTCACAGAGCTAAGGCGAGAAACAAACAAACAAAAACTGCCTAGGGGTATTTTGTTACTCAGATAGGGCCTAAAACTGAGGCCCCTGACCTCACCCAACAAGGTGTGTCTTGCTAAGAAAAATGACACATTGTTCAGTGGCATATGCGCCTGATGTTATCTGTTTGAGGGAAGACACTGAGTTGCCAGATTCTTCTGTGGAGACCAACATGCAGCTCAGAGGGGTGCAAATTGTATTTATTCTTAGGGACAGTCATAGCGACTCACTGTGGGCTGTACCACCTGACAAAGCAACAGATTAATCTGTGGAGCATACCATTTGCTCAAACAGTTACATGTGTAGAGAAAATATAAATCGCTCCAGACGGTGCGTCGGGTAACCTGCTTGCGGCATTAAGCTCAGTTCCAAATGGCTAGTGCTGGGGCCACCCAGGCGTCCCAAGATCAACTGATACTTATGACCCTGGTGTTGGTAATCCTCTCCAGATACCACGTCCACTAAAAATGCCACCCCGAAAGGAAGTAGCTGCTTCTTCAGAGCAGAACCTGAGACCTATTGCAACATTTACTTTTTTATACTTAAATGAACAAACAAATAAAACACTCTGGTAACTTCCTTGAAGCCATGTGTGTACGTGTGTATGTGTACGTGATGTCTAAAGAGACAACCTATTTCTTCCTCTTCCAGGCAGAGGAGGCTGCTTTTGCAAATGCCATCCCTCTCTTTTCTTTTTGTAGATAAGCACGAGGCTCGGGACGCCTGGGTGGCTCAGCGGTTGAGCATCTGCCTTTGGCTTGGGGCGTGATCCCCATCCCGGGATCAAGTCCCACATCCTCCCATGTCAGGCTCCTTGCAGGGAGCCTGCTTCTCCCTCTGTCTATGTCTCTGCCTCTCTTTGTGTCTCTCATGAATAAATAAATAAAATCTTTTTTTAAAAAAAGGATGAGGCTCATCTGTCATCTGCCTGGCACACAAGCCATGTGAGAATGACACCCAGGGTGAATATGGGGCAGCTGAGCTCCTCATGGGCACTTGTTGGTGGCCAAGTGCACATCTGAAAGTGTGAGTGCTCAACCCACTGGAGAAGGGTTTTGAAATATTCTTTTTATTCCCCCAAATATTTTATTTATTTATTCATAAGAGACACAGAGAGAGAGGCACAGATACAGGCAGAAGCAGGCTCTATGCAGGGAGCCCGGTGCGGGACTCGATCCTGGGTTTCCAGGATCACACCCTGGGCAGAAGGCGGCACTAAACCGCTGAGCCACCTGGGCCGTCCCACGGTTTTGAAATATTCTAAGTAGAGAAAGTAGCTTCAAAAATAGCCTCTCACCCACTGTCCACGGTGAGTAAAAACTGATGCCAGTGGGCAGGGGAGAGCGCTTATTTCACTAATTCAGTGGTGCCTTCGCACAGTTTTGATGCTATTTGGAGTGTCCCTGCCCAGAAGCCCTCTCAGAGGCGGTCAGGAGGCAATCAGCAAATTACTAAGCTTGCAGCCTTTTTCAGAGTTCTCATTAGCAAGTGATACATGAGTGCCACCACAGGCCATCTTTGCCGACTGCCAAAAAAACTGTGACAGTTAGAGGCATAGCCCTGGTTCCAATTTATGAAGAGCAGGTATAAGCTGCAGACCCATCTGTCCTTCCTATGGAGGGGTGCAGAGGAAAGAGTGCTGGGAGTCTTTTAGAATCCTTATGGTCCTGGGATGAAGACCCACATGAGATACCAACACATCTGTGGATCATCTGCACAAACAGAGGGGAAGTATTAGGGTCTGTGGTCTCACATTTCTGTTGCGCCATTTGATTGTGATGCATTTATATACAGGAGGTGCTTGGCTGTCTTACACTGTCTTAACTGTTTGTATTTTAACTTTCTTCCAGCTTTTCCCCACAGTCCACATTCTTAACATCTAGTCCTTAATCTTAATCATAGGAGTGTTTCTCTGATAAGCTCAGTTGGTTAAAAACCAAAACTGAGCCTGAGGGGCTCAGGCAGTGAAGTGTCTGCCTTCAGTTCCGGTCATGATCCCAGGATCCTGGGATCAAGCCCCACACTGGGCTCCCTGCTGAGGGAGTTTTTCCCTCTCCCTCTGCCTGTACCCCTACCTCCCTGTGCTCGCTTATGCTCCTTCTCTCTCTCTCAAATAAATAAAATCTTTTTTAAAAAGCCAAAATTAGGGCAATTCCACTCCCAGATGCTTATTTCCAAGAGAATTGAAAGCAGATCGAACAGATACTTGGACACCAACGTGCACGGTAGCATTATTCACAATAGCCAAAAAGTGGAAACAGCCCAAATATCCATCAACAGATGAATGAATAAATAAAATATAGTCCGTCCATGAAATGGAATGTTATTCAGCCATTAAAAAGAAAGAGATTCAGGATGCCTGGATGGCTCAGCAGTTGAGCGTCTGCCTTTGGCTCAGGGCCTGATCCCAGAATCCGGGATCGAGTCTCACATCAGGCTCACTGTGAGGTGCCTGCTTCTCCCTCTGCCTATGTCTCTGCCTCTCTCTGTGTCTCTCATGAATAAATAACTCAATCTTAAAAAAAAAAAAAGAAAGAAAGAGATTCTGGTACATACTGCAACATAGATGAACCTTGAAAATGTTAGGCTAAGTGAAGTAAGCCAGACTCAAAAGGACAAATATTGTATGGTTCCACTTATATGAGTTATCTAGAACAGGCAAATTTCTTCCTTTTGTAAAGATTTATTTATTTGTTCATGAGAGACTCTGAGAGAGAGAGAGAGAAAGAGAAAGAAAGAGAGAGAGAGGCAGAGACCTAGGCAGAGGGAGAAACAGGCTCCCCACAGGGAGCCCGATGTGGGAGGACTCGGTCCAGGATCCTGAGATCATGCCCTGAGCTGAAGGCAGACACTCAACCACTGAACCACCCAGGGGTCCCGAGAACAGGCAAATTTCTAAAGAGAGAAAGTAGAAAAGAGATTCCCTGGGACTGAGAAAAGGAATAAAGGAGAAGTTATTGTTTAATGGGTACAGAGTTTCTGTTTGGGATGGTGCAAAAGTTCCAGAGATGGATGGTGGTGATGGTTGCACAACTTTGGGAATGTACTTAATGCCACTGAATTGGACACTTGAAATGGTTAAAATGATAAATTTTGTATTATGTATGTTTTACTACAATTAAAAAATTTTAAGTCAAAGTTAGGGGCAAAATCTAAGTAGGGGTCTGTTAGCTTCATTCTGTCTCATAAATCCCCTCAGCCCTTTCCCAAACCCAACTGATATTTAGAAATTAGTGCCTTTAGGGGCCCCTGGATGGCTTAGTTGGTTAAGTGTCTGCCTTTGGCTCAGGTTATGATCTCAGGGTCCTGGGATTGAGCCCCCGTCAGGCTCCCTGCTCAGTAGGGAGTCTGCTTCTCCCTCTCCCTCTGCCTGCCACTCCCCCTGCTTGTTCTCTCTCTCTCTCTCTCTCTCTCTGTCAAATGAATGAATTAGATCTTGAAAAAAAAATCAGTGCCTTTGGCCAGTAGAAAGTTTGACGCAGAGCAATATCTTCCAGTTGATAAGAATACGATTCATCTGGTACTTTACTAGTGGGTTAGGAAAGTTGGCCATGACACTGAAGGTTACACCCAGAGATGTAAAAAAACAAGACATCCATATTATTCAAACATTAAAAATAAAAGGCAGTAAAAAGTCTTCCTCTTACACTTTTCCCATCCACTTAGTTCCTTCCAACTGATGAGTCTGTTTTTAGTTTCTTGTTTATCCTTCTGAAAAGATGTTATGCATACACAAGCTATTATGGATATGTTATTTTTCCCCTCTATTTTTTGTTTATTTCCAGTATAGGGAGGCCTGGGCGGCTCAGTTGGTTATGCATCCTTCTCTTGATTTCAACTTGAGTCAGGATCTCAGAGTTGTGAGATCAAGCCCCAAGCTGGGCTTTGCACTGTGTGTAGAGCTGCTTTGGGATTCTCTCTCTTTCCCTCTGCCCTTCCCCCCCCCCCAATTTAAAAAAAAGAATTATAGTATAGTTAGTATACAGTATTATATTAATTTCAGGTGTACAATACATGATTCAACAATTCTATACATTATTCAGTGCTCATCACGATAAGTACCCTGCTTAATCTCCATCACCTACTTCCTCTGTCCCCCTACCCACCTCCCCTTTGATAACCAGTGTGTTCTCTATAATTAAAAATCTGTTTCTTGGTTTCTCTCTCTCTCTCTTTCCTTTGCTTATTTGTCTTGTTTCTTAAATTCCACTTGTAATTGAAATAATATGGTATTTGTCTTTCTCTGATTTACTTATTTGCTTAGCATTGTACTCTCTAGTTCCATCCATGTCATTGCAAATGGCAAGATTTTATTCTTTTTTTCTGGCTGAATAATATTCCATTGCATACAATACATTTATTACTACATATACATATATATTGTATATATAAATATAGTATGTGTATGTACATATTACCTCTTCTTTATTCATTCAACTATCAATGGACACTAGGGCTGCTTTTATAATCTGGCTATTGTAAATAATGCTGCAATAAACATAGGAGTGCACGTATTCTTTTGAATTAATGTTTTTGTATTCTTTGGGCAAATACCAAGTATTGTGATTGCTAGATCATAGGGTAGTTCTATTTTTAATTTTTTGAGGAATCTCCATACTGTTTTCTACACCAACAGTGCATGAGGGTTCCTTTTTCTCCACATCCACATCCAATCCACATCCACATCCACACTTATTGTTTCTTATGTTTTTGATTTTGGCTATTCTGACCAGTGTGAAGTGGAGTCTTTATGGTTTCCCCTCTTTTTTTTTTTTTTTTTTCCACACAAATGGTAACACTCTGTTCTGAACCTTGACTTTTTTTTTTTTTTAAGATTTTACTTATTTATTCATGAGAGACACAGAGGCACAGAGGCAGAGACACAGGCAGAGGGTCAATTCCATGCAGGGAGCCCGACATGGGACTCGATCCTGGGTCTCCAGGATCACTCCCTGTACCAAAGGTGGTACGAAACCGCCAAGCCACCCAGGGATCCCCTGAACCTTGACTTTTTAAAATTAGAATGTATCTTGCTGAGATTTCCATAAAATATGTAAGGAGATTCCTTAGTCACTTTTTACAGCTGTATAATATTCCAACATATGAAAGTAACATAATTTATTTAACCAACGTTTTGTTATTGAACATTTAGCTGTTTCTTATCTTTTGCCATTACAATTAGAATGAATAACCTGATATGAATGCTATTTATACACATGTAAGGATATTGGTAGAAAAGAATTCTGAAAGTAGGTACTGGATCAGAGGATATAATGCATTTGTAATTTTGATAAATACTAACAAATTGCCCTTGATATAGGGTGTCAGTTTACCAGGAATGTATGAGAATGTTTGTTTAGTAGTCCACAGAGTGTGATACCAAATGTTGGGATTTTTACTAGCATAATGAGTGAAAGATGACATCTCAGTGTGGTTTTAGTTTGCATTTATCATGACTAGGGTTGAGCATCTTTTCATAATAAGAATCGTGTCTCTTTTCTGTAGACCATCTGTTTATATCCTTTGCCCATTTTTCTCTTGAGCTATAATCTTTTTCCCATCAATTTTCAGGAGCTCTTTAAATATTAGGAAAATTAACCCTTTGCATGTAATATAAGTTGAAAATACATTTCCAAGGTTGTCATTTGTCTTATGACTTTGTTTATGTTTTTTGCCTTGCAGAATTTTTTATACAGCCAGATTTATCAATGTGTTTTTAGTAGCTTTTAGATTTTGTGATATAATGAGAAAAGCCTTACTGCCTTCAGAGTTTATAAGAGAATCCTCATACTTTCTTCTATTACTTTCATGATTTTATTTTTCCCCATTTTAAATTTTAATCCAATTGGAATTTATTCTTATATGAAGTGTAAAGTATGGAACCAACTTTGTTTTTCCAGGGGCTACCCAGTTGTTCCAATACTATATATTGAGAAATGAGTCTACTCCCCCAGAGGTTTTAGATCCTATCCGAATTAAATACTATAGGATTGGGGTGCCTGGGTGACTCCCATCAATTAGGCATCTGCCTTCAGCTCATGATCTTGGGGTCCTGGGATCAAGCCCTGAGTCAGGCTTCCTGCTTAGTGGGGCATCTGCTTCTCCCTTTCTCTCTGCTCCTCCCCCCAGCTTAACAGGTTCTCTCTCTAGCTAAAATAAATAAATAAAATCTTTAAAAAAAAGTTAAAATAAAATAAATACTATACGATGGAGTAGTTTGCCAGAGTCCCTCCTCTAAATGGATTCCATCTTTTGTCCCCCATCCCTGTTGGACTGTCCAGGGTACGCTTTAGACTCTCAGCAAATGTTTCTGGAAAAAGTGACCCCAGTGCTTTGCTCACCAGTCTGCATTCCTGCTTCTCTCAGATCTCATCCAGTAATTATTCCCTACTTTGTTAACTCTTTGATGTTTTTAAAAAATTTTATTGTACTTTGTCCAGCTTACAGTTTTTTCTTTGTGAAGAGGAGTGTTCTAAATTACCCAGTCCACTACTACCCAAAGAGGACATTCTGGGTTTTAGTAGTAGCATTTATATGCTGAACCCGACTTGAATTCCTGGAATAAACCCCATATGGTCATGACATATTGATTTAATATGCTATATTTTATTTACTAAAGTTGCATTTAGACTTTTTGCACTAACATTATTGAGATACATGTATCTATTTAGTGAAGTCTTTTACTGGTTTGGCATCAGTCTTGTGATCATATTTTTTTAAAGATTTTGGAAATTTTTCTTCTTTTTCTATAATATGTAACAGTGTAAACAGCTCTGTGATTATCTTCTTTTTTTAAGGTTTGGTAGGATTCCCCTATGAAACCATGTAGTGCAGTGGTTTTAATTGTAGTCATTGGGACTCTTGCTGAGCAGCTATGGAGGGGACAAGTGTAATCTAAATGACAGACAGTATTTGATTCACACCAGCGCACACAGCTGGAGCTGGAGCAATTGTGTGATTTAAAACATTATAATTCTAGTAAACTTTAATACTATGAAAGTATAAATATTAAAATCTTTGTTTTTGTTGTTGCAAGAGTCAGAAAGCTTTAAAGTTTTTTCTTTTACTCATTTCATGCTCTAGCCTTTTTCAGAGATCAAAATGTATTTAACCACTTCCCAAACATTTATTCTGCTTTTCTTGGCTATCAGAGCTCTAGAGATGCGTCTGGTTGCTCCAGGCCATAATGATAACCCTCCCTCCAATCCCCAAAGTTAATCTCCTATAAAATTTGACATTTGCTCCTCAAAAACCATTCCTCTTTCTGGGCTGCTTATCTGTGCTGTTTTCTCCCAAAGGGAGAGGGTTTCATCTCTTTGATTAATCCGATAAGTGGAGTAAATGTGATAATTAGGAATAAAGATGAAAGCAATATGGAGAGGTGGAGCATCAAATCTACACTCTGAAACAGAATCAGAACAAAATAAACAAAATCCCAATAACAGTAAGAGCTCAAAACCCCTTTAGGAAACAATGTGCTATTTATTAATAGGCTTTTTTCTCATTTCCCCTTCTGAGGGAAAACTCATATAGAGAGACCCTGATGCAGAGCCAAAGGGCCTCAGGTCAAAAGTGACCTTTCTGAGGTGGCCTAGTTTCATAGGAAGTATAGGATGTAGAATGTAATTTAGGGCTTTGAAGTAATAGGAGACTGAGGGCATCTGAATTGGAACCCTGCCCTGCCCTCACAACCCTGGAAAAGAAGGTGGGAGTCCATTCACAAGATCAAGAAGTGCTTGAATTTCAGGATATTGCCATGTTCAGTGAATATGTATATCAACTATGGGACTGATGTGATTTTGCCGGCTAAATGAAGTTAGTTAGCTACTAATTAGAGGAAGCTACAAATTGTTGTTGCCCACTCTCATGTCTATCTTGTGTGCATATTGTAATCTCCTTGAAAACAGGGATTTTATATATATATATATCATAAAATATATATATATAAAAATATATATTTTTTATGATAGTCACACAGAGAGAGAGAGAGAAAAGCAAAGACATAGGCAGAGGGAGAAGCAGGCTCCATGCACTGGGAGCCCGACGTGGGATTCGATCCCGGGTCTCCAGGATTGTGCCCTGGGCCAAAGGCAGGCGCTAAACCGCTGCGCCACCCAGGGATCCCTGGATTATATTTTTAATCTCTGATTTCCCAATGCCTGGCAGAGTATATGCTCAGTACATAAAGAGAGAATAAATTTATTTATTTAAAAGGTTTTATTTATCCACTCATGAGAGACAGAGAGGCAGAGACACAGGCAAACTCCATGCAGGGAGCCGGACGCAAGACTCGATCCTAGGTCTCCAGGATTACACCTTGGGCTGAAGGCAGGCTCTAAACCGCTGAGCCACCCAGGCTGCCTGAGAATAAAATAATTTAAATAATGGTTTACATGAATTCATTCATTCGTTCGTTCGTTCATTCTCATTCATTCTTGCGTATGTGGGTGGGTTAGGCCCTATGCTGGGTGTTGGTAACAGATCAGAGGACATCTCTGGTCTCCGCCCTAATGGGGTTTGTGGTCCAATGGCACAAGATGTCCAAGCGCCAGAGATGGTCAGAGGAGGACCGGTGAATGTGGGCTCAACCCATGTTCTAGAAAGGTTTCCCACTCGCTGTCCACGGGATCCGCGGGGCGCAAGGCAAAGGCGTCTTGGGAGAGAGGACTCAGATGCTGGGGGCCTCTCGCTGCCTCCGCCCCTGTGCAGTGAATAGCGATGCTCTCCTAGAGCAGGAAGAAAGGCAGGGCGCCCACCTCGACTGCCGTCACAGCCCGAGGCCATAGGCGCCGAGACCGTAACCTGCACCCGGCTGTTACAGGAAAAGGAAGACCCTGGAAGAAAGACTGCCGCCTTGCGCAGATGGTGGGGGTGCGGTTTCCCGAGGCAAGCTCTCAAATCCGGCGGCGGCGCGCCCCCTGCTGGATCCAAGGCCGTACTGCAACTAGCGCAGGATCAACCCAGCCAGGTGAGAGGAAGGCCGCTCAGACTCAAAGTCAGAACAGGGAACTTTCCTTGTTCCTTCTAAAGGCGGAAAGCAAATCCCCAAAGGGAGAAAATCAAGGCTGATTCAGGGACCCCCATCTCCCCTACCTCCTGGGAGAATCAGAAAGAAATCAGGACTGGACAAGTGGTGGTAAAAAAAAAAACTCCATCTGTAGCCCTGGCTACCCACTCTACCGACCAACTCATTACCACTTCAATTCCATTTTAGGCTCACCCTGAGAAAAGTTACATGAATTGTTATAAAACATCTGTCCCCCTCCTTTTCTGCAAATAAAAGGACCCTGGGTGTGGGTAATGATACAGATAGCACCACTTGTAAGAGGTATGTGTAGCTTACTGGCATCCCCCGCCAAACCCCCCAACAGTATATAATTTGAGGATTTTCTTAAAAGAAAGACTTTAACGCCCCCAACTAATCTTTTCCAAACAGCGATAATTATAAATTCCAAACAAAATTTCAAGGCATGTGAGCCTCTCTCAGGCTTTTCATTTCAATAGATCTGCTAATTAAAAGCTATAATTTAACAAATAATGACCTAACCATCTCACATTGAAACCAAACAAAAACCTACCACTAAAACGTTGGACTAGATAAAGATAATGATTCCAGGCGCAATTCAGACTCCTGCTGGGCCCATGCTGGCCTCCTTCCAGCAACAGGCCTGACGCCTTTGATTAGAAGCAATAGTTTTCCAAACCATTTGGAGCAAACTCACTACAGGGAGGATAAATGAGCAATTTGTGAGGCTAAGTGTTTTTTTGGACCAACTCCCACTGCTGATAGGGCAGGATGGAATATTTATCCCTTCCTTGCCCTCATTCATTGTCACTTCTCTTCTCCCTGACCCTTCTCCAGCCCTTGGGGGAGAAGGTTGTTTCTGATGTAACAAGCAGGAAGGAATTGGGGGAAATGGAAACCTAGCGGTGAAACCGGGTGATGCTCACTGCACACAGCATCCTCAGTGGTTAATCAAATAATAAACGATGAAAGCAAGATCGCTTCCCACCTACCACGCCCCCTCCCTCGCTGGGAATTGGGCATCTGTGCCAGCCTAAAAATAGCCTACTGTTCTGGAACCTCCCCCGCAGCCCAAGCCCACATCAGTCACCCGCGTGTGCCACGCGTCTGCTCTGGGGAGCGCTCCTTCTCCATCCTTCTCCAGGACAGGAGGGCCACAAACACTGGCCCCTTCCTGGAGTCCCGGAAAAGGGCAAGCTTGGACACTGAATCTATCTGTAGATGTATGGGGGACGGTGTGGTCAGGTGTATGCACATCACACTCCCACCTCCAGGACCTCATCCGGGACTGTTATACCCCTAGGAACTGCTCCTGCTTTGAAACCTTAAACCTAATGTCCCTCTCTCTTGAGCACAACTCCTGTCCATGTTCTCCCTCTCCCATGATTCTACCTGTAGTTCGTGAGCCTTACGTAGACCTGATAACGGCTGTCACCCTCTCCCTCTTCCTCCTCAAGGCTATATCATACATTGAAGGCTTACAATATATCTAGTATTTAGGCCAAGTCCTGTATGTGGATTGATTCAATTAATTCTCACAAAAACCCTATAGCAATAGTAATAGATTGTTTTAATCCTTTATTGCTGCATTTTCTTCCTCTATTGTCTTTCTGTTCAAACCAATGTTATTGAATGAATCAAACAGTTCTGCATGTCAACTACTGCCAGAGTCCTGCTCTGAGGAATGTGGTGACTTTCTGGGGATTTCTTGCTTTGCTCTAGGTCATGTGACTGAACTACTCCTCTGGCACTCATAGGTTGGTTCTGGAAATGGGGCCCAAGCTCAAAGTGGCTATAGACAGGCTGGACACAGAACAACCACCCCCCACATATGAGCCTGTGATAGTCTGTCCAACAGGGATGCTGCATCCCTGCATCATAAGGGGTTGATGCATCGTACATTGATGCATCGTAACAACATCAGCCAATCAGATTTCTCTTGGAACTTGCAATGTCAGGTGCACGCCGGGACAAGGGAGGCTACTTGCTCGGAGGTGACAATAACCACAGTGACAGTGTGTACTCGGATATGTGCTTACCAAGTGCCAGGGGCTCTGCCCAATACTTCTCAAGTTTTACCTGATTTAATCTTCCAGCAGTCTTATAACATAGACACTATGTGCAGCCCCAACTTTAGAATTAGAAAACAGAGGCTTGAGCAGGTTAATCAACTTGCCATGGGTCATCCAGCCCTGGTAGGGAGGAGATTCAAACCCAGACATTATGGCTTAAGAAACTGTGTTCCAGGGGCAGCCCAGGTGGTGCAGTGGTTTAGCACCACCTTCAGCTCAGGGCGTGGTCCTGGAGAACTGGGATCGAGTCCCACGTCAGGCTCCCTGCATGGAGCCTGCTTCTCCCTCTGCCTGTGTCTCTGCCAATCTCTCTCTCTCTCTCTCTCTCTCTCTCTCTCTCTCTCTCTCTCTCCGTTTCTCCCATGAATAAATAAATTCTTTAAAAAAAAAAAAAAGAAACTGTGTTCCATTCTTTAAAATAATGTAAAAATTTTAATGTAGGGGCACCTGGGTAGCTCAGTTGGTTGGACGTCTGCCTTTGGCTTAGGTCATGATCCTGGGGTTCTGGTGCTGAGCTCCAGAGTCAGGCTCCCTGCTCAGCAGGGAACTTGCTTCTCCCTCTTCCTCTCCCTGCTGCTCCCCCTGCTTGTGCTCAATCTCTCTCTGTGTCAAATGAATAAATAAAATCTTTACAATTTTTTTTTAATTTAAAAAAGGTGGTTGCCAGGGGCTGGGGGGTAGGGGATGAATAGGCAGAGCAAAGAGGATTTTTAGGACAATGAGACTGCTCTCTGTGTGATACTATGATGATGGCTACATGTCATTATACGTTTGTCCAAACCTGTAGAATGTACAACACCAAGAATGAACACTAATGTAAATTGTGGACTTCGGGTGATTATTGCTCTATCAGCCTAGGTGCGTTGACTACAACAAATGTTATCGCTTCGGTGAGGGATGGTGTTAATGGGGGAGGCACTGCATATATAGGGGCAGGGGTATATGGAAAATCTCTGTACCTTCTGCTCAATTTTGCTGTGAATCTAAAACTGCTCTAAGAAAATAGTCTGTTAAAAAAAGATAATAGAGTCACATGATCCAAATGTTTTTGATTTTTTAAAAAGATTTTTTAAAAATTTATTCATTTGAGAGAGGGGAGGATTAGAGGGAGAGGGAGAAGCAGACTACCCACTGAGTATGGAGCCCAACACGGGGCTCGATCCCAGGACCCTGGGATCATGACCTGAGCCAAAGGCAGTCACTTGACTGACTGAGCCACCCAGGTGCCCTGATCTGGATGTTTTTTACAAAGCATAAGCAAGGGGGCTCCTGGGTGGCCCGGTGAGTGAGCATCTATCTGCCTTTGGCTCAGGTCCTGATCCTGGGGTCCTAGGATCTAGTCCGCATCAGGCTCCCTGCATGGAGCCCACTTCTCCCTCTGCCTATGTCTCTGCCTCTCTCTCTCTCTGCATCTCCATGAATAAATAAATAAAACCTTTAAAAAAAAAAGCATAAATAAGTATTCAATAAAAGTTTGCCTCCTACCACTGTTTTCCAACCTTCTAGTCCTATCCCATCCCTGCCTCTGAAACCACTCATATTAATTTCTCATGTATCTTTCGAGTACTTCTTTATACTTGCAAATAAATGCAAGTATGTGCAAATATATATTCTTCTTTTCCACCTTTTACACAAAAGGTACATACTCTACACCCTGTTCTGTGCCTTGCTGCTTTCACTTAACAAAATGTCTTGGAGAAACTTCTACATTGGTTTGGTCTTTCTCTTTTTTATTTATTTTTTATTATTTATTTATTTTTATGATAGTCACAGAGAGAGAGAGAGAGAGAGAGGCAGAGACAAAGGCAGAGGGAGAAGCAGGCTCCATGTTCCGGGAGCCTGACGTGGGATTCGATCCCAGGTCTCCAGGATCGCTCCCTGGGCCAAAGGCAGGTGCCAAACCACTGCGCCACCCAGGATCCCTCTTTCTCTTTTTTAAAGTTGCATACTATTCCACTGTGTAGGTGTACCATTTGTTTAAACAGTCCCTTACTGATGGATATTTAGATGGGTTCCAATCTTTTGCTTTTCAACATGGTGCTCTCATGAAGAACAGGGGCAGATGTGTGCAGGTATATCTGTAGAATAAATTCCATGAAGCGGATTGCTGGGCTAAAGGGAATATACCTATGTTATTTTGATGACTATGACCAAGTTGCTCTTCATCAGAGTGATTCCAATTTCCCTTCCAGCAGCATGTGTGAAAGGGGTTGGACCCCTGCAGTGGGGCCTGTCTTCTCAACCCTCTGCTAGTTTGCTTTATCTATGGGAGTTTCTTCCATGACTAGAGTGCCAACAAGCTGTTGATCTAGTTCTCCCTGTGTCCGTGAGTCACCATGTGGCTGCCAAGAAAGTGTAACCTTGTGCCTCACTCCCCTGAGGATGGCCCTGACAAAGTCGGTGTTTCTTAGTGTGGCCCTGGGACAGCAGCACCAGCACCACCTGGGAACTTGTGAGAAATGCCCATTCTCAGGCCTGCCACGGACTTCCTGAACCAGAATCTCTGGGAACAGTCCCAGAACTATGTTTTATTTTTACTTTTTTATTTTAATATTTTATTTACTTGAGAGACAGAGAGAACAGGGAGGGGGCAGAGAGAAGCAGACTCTCCATGGAGTAGGGAGCCTGACTTGGGGCTTGATCCCAGGATCTTGGGACCATGACCTGAGTGGAAGGCAGATGCCCAACTGACTGAGCCACCCAGGGGGCCCCCAGAACCATGTTTTAAGCATCTGATGCATGCTCAGGTTTGAGAACCACTGTCCTAAGGAAATTCTTCCTTGCATCCTGGAAAAATACATCCTTGTAATACAGCCAGTACTATAATCCAGCTATCAAGATGGTTGATCATTGTACTTGACTTCTTCAGAGCCTTTGGTTCAGGCCTGTGGCCGCCTTCTCAAAATGTTAGCCACTGGTTTCTGTGAGTCTTCTCTTGTGGTTTTCCTCCCATATCCCTGACCTCCTTCTTCAGCTTCCTTTGAGGGCTCCTCCTCACCCCCAAAACTACTCTGCTGTTAAGAGATCTTTCTGACACCCACAGCTCTCCTCACTCTACATGTTTCCTCAGGCAATTTCATCCACTCACCTGGCGTTAGCAGCTTCCAGCGTCTGCTGCTGACTATACCTCCATGCTAAACTCTCCCCAAGCTTCATGCTTGCATAAACTCTTGCGTGTTTTGAATATCTCCACTTGGATGTCCCACAGTCATCCCAAACTCGACTTTTCAAAAACGAGCTCCTTGTCTTCTCAAGACATGTTCCTTCTCCATGGAGGAGGACTGGAAATTCCAAAACTCTGATCCTATGATTGGTTCCCCCTGGCAACCAGCCCTCATCCTTAGAGATGGTCTGAAAGTCAGCTCATTAATACAACAAAGGACACCTTTATTGCTCTCATCACTTAGGAATTTCCAAGGGTTTTTAGGAGCTCTGTGCTAGGAACAGGGTTGTTTCAACCAGTGGGCCATATGCAATTATGTGATGCTTATACAGAAGTTAAAAACACATCTTACATGGGCGAGGTGGGGGTGGGGATGTGCCAATTGGGTGATAGGCATTAAAGAGGGCACTTGATATAATGAGCACTGGATGTTAGGCAACTGATCAGTAGGCAACTGATGAATCACTAAATTCTATCCCTGAAATTAATAATACACTATATATTAACTAAACTGAATTTCTTTCTTTTTTTAAAGATTTTATTTGAGAGAGAGAGAGAGTGAGTGAAAGAGAGAGAGCACATGCACAAGCTGGGAAAGAGGCAGAGGAAGAGGGAGAAGCAGACTCCCCGCTGAGCAGGGAACCCAAATCAGGGCTTGATCCCAGGCCCCTGGGATCATGACCTGAGCTGAAGGCAGATGCTTAACTGACTGAGCCACTTAGGTGCTTCTAAGTTGAATTTAAATTTTTAAAACACACACACACACACACACACACACACACACACACACACAGAGCTTATGGGGTGCCTAGGTGGCTCAGTCGGTTAAGCATGTGACTCTTGGTTTTGGCTCAGGTCATAATCTCGGGGTCATGAAATCAAGCCTTGCATCAGGCTCCACACTCAGTGTGAAGTCTGCTTCAAATTCCTTCTCCCTCTCCTCCCCATCAGTCCCTCTATACTCCCCACATCTCTCTCCGTCTCTCTAAAATAAATAAATAAAATATTTGGAAAAAAATCTTACAAGATTTTTCTAAGAATTATTTGAAAGAGGCTTTCAGCAAAGTGTGATTTCAGTGAGTGGAACATATAATCACTCAGTAGTGCTTATAATTGATGTATTTAAGAACACTTTTTACAAGATGTTTCTAAGAAGTGATCTGAAAAATGCATTCAGCACAACGTTGTTTCAGTGAGTGGAACATATGGCCATTCTCTGATGCTTATACAGATAGGTTTAAAAAGACTTATTTTGGGCAGCCTGGGTGGCTCAGCGGTTTAGCGCTGCCTTCAGCCCAGGGCATGATCCTGGAGACCTGGGATCGAGTCCCGCATTGGGCTCCCTGGGTGGAGCCTGCTTCTCCCTCTGCCTGTGTCTCTGCCTCTCTCTCTATCTGTGTGTGACTATCATAAAAATAAAAAATAAAAAAAAAAAATTAAAAAAAAAATAGTCTAGTTTCAAAAAGTAAAAAAAAAAAAAAAAAAAAAGTCTAGGTTTTGTAAGAGATGGAAGGGCAGGGACTCCCCAGCTCAGCCACAGGTGAGCCTGTGGAGCCCCCACGAGCTGGAGAAGAGGAGACGCAGGTGGGTGCAGAGAGGTATTTTCGTGAGCCCTAGCAGGAAGTTGCGGGTTCACATCTGAGGGCTCTAATTTCTCCTCCTTGACACGGAAGGTGAGGGTAGGTTCCCTGCTGAGAGGCCTATGGAAAAACTGTGGGTTGCAAGTGATGAGATTTGGACAGCCCCTGAGGGGAGAGGAGGAAGAAGCTGACCAGGGCATAGAAAAGAACAATTTCCTGTGCCGTGTCACAGACGGTACCGGTACCGCGCGCACCGTCCTGGAGCAGGGCCTGGAGGCCTGAGCCCAAGGCCTAGATTGAAGGGCTCCTCGGAGTTTCACATCATCACCAGCAGAGAGCGCCAAGACACCACACAATTTTTCTTTCACGTTCTACGTCCCTGGTTTGGTGTGGATTTTCCCAATTTTCTCTTCCAGCAGTTCAAAGCCTTTGGTTGCAGAAGTAAAAAGTTCTTTTCTGAGTGAGCCATGTTTGCAGGATAAGAAACTCTTTGAAATAGCCCAAAGGAACACCTTTGAAGGGAGAGAGTTTGGTTTTGCCTCTGGAAGCTTATTTCTTTTGCTTGCTTCCCTCAGGGGAGAGCGGGCAGTGTCCACCACCGCAGGCCATTCCTGAAGGCCTGGAGCTTGTCAGGTGATGTTCTAGGTGCCGCCTCATTTAATCCTCACCTGAGTGGTTAGTATCACCCCCGTTTTACAGCCAAGTAAACAGAGTCGCGGAGAGGCTAAGGGGGTTACTGGAAGATCGTTCCACTGCATTCCTATTTGGTTTGAACCAGTTAACAATTATTCAACAGATGTGTGTGCTGGGAGACGCTTTCTGAGGAAAGGATCCTGTGTCAGTAAATTTGGCAAAGCTGCAAGCTCTCTCTGTTTCTGTGCATAGCAAGCGGCATAGAGAGTCCTAGGAGGAAGGTAGCGAACAAACCTGCAATGGTTTTGTTCAAACCCATCATTTTTCAAATTTATTTGTCCAGAGAACTTTTGTTGTGGTGGTAAGCACTGCCCTGGTGGCAGGGAGGGGAGAGACCAGACTCGTTTGGGAATGGTGTTTGGGTAGCTGGGTGGAGGGAGAAATGAAGCATAGATAGACTGAGGCCAGATCAGTGAGAGCAGTTTGGGATCTCTTCTCCCATGGGGCGGTGGCCATGAGGGTGAAGAGGAGGGGACAGATTGGAGAGCAAACCCAGAGGTGAAAGCAACAGGTCAGTGGACCATCGGATTGTGCATTTCTGGGAGGGTACGCAATGAGGGTGGGAAGTATGTAGGATGGCTCTCGGGTTTTCAGTTGGAGTAGTCAGGTAAATGAGAATTTTGTTCATTCACCAAGATGAGAAGCCAGGGAGAAGAGATATGTATTTGGGCTGTGATGTCTACAGAATAGTATTCCAGAAGCAAGGAACATGGATCTGCATGTTGGGAGAGAGCTTGCAGCTGGAAATAGAGATTTGATATTTAAGGGGTTGATGGAAGAAGAGCTAACAGAAAAGACAGAAAAAGACTGGGGAGAGATCCAAAAGAGAGGTGTATATCAAGAAGCAAGGAGCACTGTTTCTGGAAGGAGGTGTCAGCTGCTTCAGAGCTCATTGGTCGAGCAAACACGGTGGAAACTGAAGGTGAATATCATGTCAGCCATGTAGTAGGTCACTGATTAATGCAGTTTCTGCAGGGTAGAGAGAAGCTAGTCCAGATTATTATGGGATGCATAAATGAGGCAGGTGGGGGGGTGGGGAGTGAGCCAGTGAGAGATTTCTAGGGTGAAGCAGGATCTAGGGAAGGTTTTGTTATATTCAAGATCACTTCTGGAAGATAGTCTCCCAATGCTGTTGCAAATAATTCATCTAACCCACGGACACGCGCGTCACTCCATCTATCAAGAAGTGGAATCTATTTTCCCTCCCTCTGAGCTGACCTTGGGACTTGTCTGACCAAGAGAGTTGGCAGAAGTGGTGTTTCGGCTCTTCTCACCAAGGACAGTCCTTAAGGGAACCAGCAGTTTCCCTTTTACCCTCTTGGAACCCAGCAGCTGAACTGTAAGGAAGTCCAAGCTATCTTGCTAGAGAGATGGCCCATGTGGAGAAGCCCCTGGACAAGGTGAGAGGGGCCTTCTTGGGCATTCCAGCTTCAGAGAAGATCCCAGATGAATGAAGTCACATCACTGACCCTAGGTGACATCTCGTGAGGCAGAATAACTGCCAAATCAACCCACAGAATCACGAGCAATAACAGATTAGTATTTTAAGCCACTTGGTGGTTGGTCATACAGCAATAGATAACTGAATAGCAGTGTATTTATGGACGGAGGCGAAGGAGCTGGGGGAGAGAGGCTGATTCATGACAGAGGAGGAACAACTGATGGAGTGAGTTTGTCCTGGAGGCTGAAGGCATGGGCCTGGACAGAGGGAAGTCTGCTTCTTTTCCTGACACAAAAGCAAAGGACAGTGTGCACACAGAAGTGTTACAGGTGGGAAGCTGGGGATTTCCCTGCCCCGGCCCCCACATGACTTCTGCTTTCATTGTGGACACAGAGGTTGAGGCCTTGCTAAGAGTGAAGTCCCAGGATGAGGTGGGGGTGTAGGTGAGCCCTGGAAGGTTGGCTCTGTGATAAAACCCATCAACAAATATACCAACCCACACTAGGCACAGAGTATCCAGTAGGTCTCAGCTCACCTGCTCTCTGGGGTAAATGGTGCAGGGAAAAGAGGAATACGGGGGTCTCCGAAATTTTGATTCAAGTCCTGGCTGGTCCTGTGATTTAGGGCTCCCCTTTAGGGTATTGGACTAGATTAGTGATTCTTTTTTTTTTTTTTTAAGATTTTATTTATTTTTCATGAGAGACACAGAGAGAGAGAGAGGCAGAAACACAGGCAGTGGGAGAAGCAGGCTCCAAGCAGGGAGCCCAATGCGGGACTCGATTCTGGAACTCCAGGATCACACCCTAAGCCAAAGGCAGAGGCTCAACCACTGAATCACCCAGGCATCCCAGATTAGTGATTCTTAAACCTTTTTTTGGGTTATAGATTCCCCTGACAATCTGATAAAAGCCTCCAGATGTAACATTTTTTAAAGAAGATTTTATTTATTTATTTGAGAGAGAAGGAGAGAGAAAGCATATGCCTAAGAGCAGAGGGGAGGGGCAGAGGGAAAGGGAGAATCAGACTCCCCTCCAGAGCAGGGGACCAAATGTTTGATCCCAAGACCTTGGGATCATAACCTGAGCTGAAGGCAGTTGCTTAACCTACTGAGGCCACCCAGGTGCCCCTACATGTAACATTTTAGATAAACTATATATTTTATTTATTTGTCTGTTTCCACCCAGAAGACAGGGCTCATTGTCTGTTTCATTTACTGCTATCTAGACTAGTACCGTGCCTGATGTGTAGTAGATGTTCTGTAAGAACTGATTAATGGATTTGGGGGGATGCAGAGGCCACCCCTACTCCCACATCTGAAGTTAGCCAAGGTTCAGGATCTTGAAATAAGATGATCTCTTGGTGGCTTGAAATAAGATGATCTCCTGGTGGCTCAGTGGTTGAGTGTCTGCCTTTGGCTCAGGGCGTGATTCTGGAATCCTGGGACTGAGTCCCACATCAGGCTCCTTGCAGGAAGCCTGCTTCTCCCTCTGCCTATATCTCCGCCTCTCTCTCTCTCTGTCTCTCATGAATAAATAAGTAAAATCTTTTTTAAAAAATAAGATGATATCTTTCTGTCTCAAGATTCTTAGGGTCTATGAAATTCCACCCTGAGTGCTTCTGATGTAGCTCACTCAAACAGAAACAAACTTCTAGCCCTGTACCCTGGGAAGAAATATTTGCTATATAGATCCTTTTTATAGGAGGCCAGAGGTTGTTTTAAATGCATTTTATCTTATTTAACCTTCACACTATCCAATGAGGAGGATTTTATTTTCCTGATTTTTTGAATGAGGAAACCAAGGCTCAGAGAGGTTAAATAACCTACCTATGGTTGCCCAGCTAATCAAAGGTGGAGTAGGATCTGAGTCAGAGTCTGTCTGGCTCAAAATCCATTGAAAGATCTTTATTCCACGTCCTAATGACCCCGAGGTAAAGGTTACACTTATTCCTTCCAGTGTAAATACAATGGTAGGGTTGAGGGGCTGTATATGAAAACAGGCCTACTATCCCACTAGAGGAGGGGCTGGAACTTCACCATGGGCTGTCAGATTCCCAGGAGAGGGAGATCTGGTTGGCCTGTTCATCTGCTGAAGGCCCCTGGAGCCAAAAGCCCCTTTCTTAACCCAAGCCTCCATGAATCCCTGAATAGATGGTGAATTCAGCTGTGCTCCCTTCGGTCCTCATCCAACCCCACAAAGAGAACAGTCCAGATACCTGAACTTCCCAGAACTGCTAATCCTCCAGGAGGCTCTGTTTCCACATCTATGAAAGGGGCTTAAGGATAGTCAAGCAAAGGGCTGTTCTAAAGCTAAGAGAGACATCTGCAGTGCCTGGAGATTGTCTGCTCTCTTTCCCCACTTCCCAGACCCACCTCAAGCTGGTGCCCTTTCTCCACCTGGGCTGTTTCCCTTGGGGGGGGGGGGGATAACATAGCCAAAAGGCCGCGAAAGGGGGTGGGATTATATCAGTCCCCAAGAAGTCATTGAGGATGGTACAACAGACAGCACCAAAGCTTTGGAGTCAGGGCGAATTTCGTTTCCCTGAGACTTCCTTTTCTCTTCTGAAAAACAGGGTAACAGATACCAGAACTCTGCAGGATGTCGTGAAGAATCAGTAATCTCGTAGAACCCCGGCCCCAGAGCCCGGTCCTGGGAGGCTAGGAGAGGGAGACAGCCGGCCCCGGGGTCTGCAAGTCGGGCTTGGACAGGACCTACACGGCCAGCCCACGGGATTTCCGTGGGTGACCACCGGCCTCCCCGGCCTCTGGGCACCCCGCTCCTCGGGCCTCCCGCCAAGAGCCCCTCTCCGGGTCTTGGCTCATAAATCTCCTTCACACAGAGGGCGATAAATCAGGAGGCTGTCCGGGACCCCCCAGCTCCCTGCGCCCTCCCTCCCCCTTCTGCAGGGGACGAGCGCGCAGGAAGCCCCAGGGACACGGTGGGCGGGGCCGCCGCAGCCCCGCCCCGTGCGGCCTGTTAATTACAGGCCCGAGCCTCCCGCGCCTGATTTACTGCGGGGCGGGCTGCGTCCTGCAGCCGGCGCTGGGCACGGCTGGGGGAGCCTGGAGGCCTAGGGACAGGAGACCTGAGAGGCTCCCAGATTCTCAGGGCCTTGTTGAAATGACAATCTTGATAGCAACAAACTGTAATATGTTTGTATATAAATAAAATATAAACAGAATAGCAATAGCTAACATTGATTGAGAGGCTGTGCCAAACCGGGCCAAACATTTTATTAATTCATTCATCAAGCATTTATTGAATGCCTGTTCGGTGCCAGGTATTTTGCATATACTAGCCCATAAACATCCCCAAACAGCCCTGCAAGGTAGTCATTATGGTTCCCATTTTACAAGTGGAGAAATCCCAACAAGAACCAATTAAGGGGCTTCTCCAAGGTCACTATGCTAGTGAGTAGTGGGTCCGGGACTCAGACCCCTGACTATCTGTCCTTGGAACTTAAACTTTTTTGAATAGATAATATTGCATATTTGCTACTACTTGCCTCACTGTCTTTCTGCTCTACTGGGAGCTGTGTGAGCTTGGGAAAATACCTTTGCCTTGCTGAGTCTCATTTGTCTTTGTTGGCAAAAGAGGAACTCTTCCTTCCCTACCTCACAAGGAGTCAGGAGGATCAAACTAAACCAAAGTTTATGGAAATGCTTTTTAAAATTGTCTGGGGGAGTGGGGTGCGCTGGGTGGCTCAAGTGGTTGGGCATCTGCCTTTGGTTTAGGTCATGATCCCAGGGTCCTGGGATTGAGTCCCGCATCAGGCTACCCCCCAGGGAGCCTGCTTATGTCTCTGACTCTCTCTCTCTCTGTGTCTCTCATGAATAAATGGATAACATCTTTAAAAAATCAAAAAGAAAAATAAATAAAATAAAAAATAAAAAAGATAAAAAATAAATAACAAATAAAATTGTCTGTAAAGTGAAGAGAATAGATGTGAAGGAGACAGTGAGAAAGTCTACCCTATGTGTAATTAGAGAACCATAAGAAGAGAAAAATAAAAAGCAACAGAGGCAATATTTGAGAAGATAAGTGTGAGGAATTTTACCAGTCTGATAAGAGATAACAAACCACAAACTCAAGAAGCCCAACAGATCCTAGGAACTAAAATTTTTAAAAAACAGACATTTAAATGTGTCATAGTGAACCATCAAAACAATCAAAACCACCAAAAGCAATGCAAGGCTTTCAAAACCAATCTGGGAATAATATTACCTTCAAAGGAGTAACGGTTACTCTGAAGCTGGCATCTCATCAATAGCAATGGAAGTAAAAAGACAACATCATATCTTCAAAGTGATTTTCTAAAAATATATCATTAACCAAGACTTGTATAGGAGAACCAAAGGTGAGCGAGCCAGCACCAGCAGGCTTTCAGTAGAGAAAATTCTTAACACTGTAATATAATTGAGACAGAAGTAAATGACCCCAGATGGAATGTCTGAGATATAGGAGGTAATGTAGAGCAAAGAAATTCATAAATATATGAGCAAATTTGAATGAACAATGTCTCTTTAAAAAATCCATAAAACACTGTATTGAAAGTATATTAGTTAAGGTGATGTTAGATGCAGCTCTGCTCCAGGCAGGATGAGGAGCCCAGGCTTCTTTTCCCTTTTTATTCTGTGATCTTTAGCTTGTGGTTCCCATGGCTGCCCTCAGTCTTCAAGCCAGGAGGAAGAGGAGGGAGTGTGGAGGCTGCATATGGAAAATTATTATGGACATACTGGGAGTGAGCTGTATCACTTCTGCTCACATTCATAGGAGAACCCAGTCAATTGCAAGAAAGGCTGGAAAATGGTATATCCATTATCTGTTACTTCATGACAAACTACCTCTAGACTTAATGGCTGAAAACAACAATGAACATTATTTCATAGTTCCTGTAGGTCAGGATTTGAATCACTGCCTAGTTGGTGGTTTTCTTGTCCTTTTTTGCATGATGGAGTATGCATGTTACTCCTAGAATTCCTGCAGCTATTTTGCCACCATGAGGAAAGCCACCTTGAGAAAGAAACATACAAAAAAGAGATATTAAAATAATCAGGGACGCCTGGGTGGCTCAGCAGTTGGGTGCCTGCCTTCGGCTCAGGTCGTGATCCCTGGGTCCGGGATCGAGTCCTGCATTGGGCTCCCTGCAGGGAGCCTGCTTCTCCCTCTGCCTATGTCTCTGCCTCTTTCTCTCAGTCTGTCTCTCATGAATACATAGATAAATCTTTAAAAAAATAATAATCATAGAATAATCAGAGGAATGTTTAAACTAGACAAAAGGATTCTAAAATTCCCATGGAAGTATAGAGGGCCAAGAACATCCAAGACAATTCTGAAAATGAACAAGGAGGCCAAGGGATGGCCAGATCTCATGAGGATTATTATTGTGTTTTTAAAGATTTTATTTATTTATTCATGAGAGACACACAGAGAGAGAGAGAGAGAGAGAGAGGCAGAGACACAGGCAGAGGGAAAAAGCAGGCTCCATGCAGGGAGCCCAACGTGGGACTCGATCCCAGGTCTCCAGGATCAGGCCCTGGGCTGAAGGCAGTGCTAAACCGCTGAGCCACACAGGCTGCCCAGATCACATAAGGATTAAACAGAAATGGTTGGAGGTGGCATTATATAGACACATAGCATTACAAATCACTGGAGACAGAATAAGCTATTTACCAAATGGAGTTGGAAGATTTGGTACCTGGGTTCTGATAATAATAAAAATAGAAATCCAATAATGAAAGCAATAACAACAATAATAATGACTACCACTTATTGACACCTGCAAAGTTGTAGAAATATACATTCAATTTCTCTCCTGTTCTCACACCAGTCCCACAAGGTGGATGTTATCATTTAGCGTTCTCATTTGACAGATGAAAACACTGAACTTCAGGAGGGCAGAGAAGGCTCCTTGAGGCCACACCTGGCTCTTGGCCTCCTAGGCACTGCGGGGGAACCCTGTCCCCCCCCCCCCCATAATAGCAGGGCATTGTTCTAGGAATTCCAGGTCAGGGCAGTGGCACAGGGAGACAGAGTCCTCAGTCTATACCAAGCCTGGCCCCAGGATCCAGAATTCCTACCTCACCCCTGACTGACCCTGGGGCAGATCTATGGCTGATTAGAACTGGGCTAAAATTACAGAGGCCCTTTGTCATTGCTTTAATGAGAAGCCAATCACCAGGTCATTAGTGGGTGGAGGTGATAAGGAGTTTGGTGCTAGAGTGGGAGGGGGAGGATGCTCTTAGTTCTTGGATGATTTACAGCAGTAGTGGCCAGACTGGCTGGGAAAGGGAGCAGGGCATCAACAGGAGGAGAAAGTTAACATTCATAGAACACCTTACAAGAGCCAGGTGTTGAAAGCATAACATCTAATCCTCACAACAAATCTGATGAAGCAGTTCTTTTTTTTTTTTTTCATTAAAGATTTTATTTATTTATTCATGAGAGACACAGAGAGGCAGAGACACAGGCAGAGGCAGAAGCAGAAGCAGGCTCCATGCAGGGAGCCTGACGTGGGACTTGATTCCAGGTCTCCAGGATCACACCCCGGGCTTAAGGCAGCGCTAAACCACTAAGCCACCCGGGCTGCCCATGATGAAGGGCATGTCTCCACTTTACAGACAAGGAAACTGGGGCTCAGATCGGTTAATTAAGCATCTTGCCCAAGGCTATACAGCTAATAAATGATGGTCTTATTCCAGAGCTCAAACAAGCACTCTGCTGTTAAGCATTACAGACATACCAGAGGTGAGTATAAGTGAAGAATCCAGAAATATTCTAGCTTTAGAGCAAGAAGAAACAAGCTGCCAGCATGTGTTTGGCTGAGTTACTCTGTAGGCTGAACCTAGGGGCAGGGTAGAGGGCCATATGCCTGCATGAGCTTGGAAGAAAGAACTCCTGGGTGGTAAGTCTGCCAGAAAGAGGATAACAATCATAATAACAAAATTGTATTAAGTGCCTATGTGCCACGCACAGCACCAAGGGTATTCTGTGCATGCTGTCATTTACTTATTACAATCTGGTTAGGAGGCAGTTATCAATTCATTTTATAGATGAGGAAACTAAGGATCAGAGAGGCTAAGTGACCTGGCCCAGATTTCAGAGCTGGCACACCATAGGTACAGGGACTGGCTTGGGAATTTGTGTTGTCAGGATTCTTGGTTGTAAACAACAAAACCCAATTTGGTTCACTTAAGCGGAAGAGGAACTTACTGGGTAGCTCTGAGGCAGCTCATAAGGTCAATGGAAAGAAAGACTGGGGATCAAATTAAAGAAACTCATAGGAATTACAGGAGACCGGGTGGCTGGACCCTGCCTAGACAGTAACCTCCTAGGGATGCCCCTGCAGGACACTGGAGGCTACTGGCCCAGGTACTGGCAGAGTAATTTCTCCTGTCTTGCCTGTTTCTTTGCGACACCTGCTCCTACATTCAAATCAAGACCCCTGTCTGTCTCAGCTGGGAGGAATCCCTCCCACCTGAAATCCCACCAGGGAGGTGCCCCTCCCCCCAGGTAAGAAGACTATTGGAATGTTACTTAGCAAACAACAATGATAACAAAAGCAGGCATGGGAATGCCCCAGTCTCCCAGGTCTCCCGGCTACCCCCCAGAGGTGACCATAACGCCATCAGCTCTCTGCCCTACCTGGGCCTTCTCCAGGTAGGTCTACAGTTGGACCCTAGAGAGCCCATCACTAGAGTCTTCTCAGAAATCCCAGGCTTCTGGTTCTTGAAGGAGGATGGGGAGATGCTCATCTGCCACATCCAGTTGGTGGCCCCTGTGCCAGTTCTAGTTTCCAAACAGGGGTTGACTCCAGTTCCCCCATCCCACCAACTTGCATATCTCAGGCCCCTCCCCTGTCACCTGGACCCCTGCAGTAGCCTCTTTTTTTTAAAGTTATTTTTTAATTTAATTTTTTAAAAAAGATTTTATTTATTTATTCATGATAGACATAGAGAGAGAGGCAGAGACACAGGCAGAGGGAGAAGCAGGCTCCATGCAGGGAGCCTGACGTGGGACTCAGTCCTAGGACTCCAGGATCGTGCCCTGGGCCAAAGGCAGGCACCAAACTGCTGAGCCACCCAGGGATCACTTTTTCTTTTTTTTTAAGATTTTATTATTTTATTCATGAAAGACACACACAGAGAGAGAGAGGCAGAGACATAGGCAGAGGGAGAAGCAGGCTCCATGAAGGAAGCCCGATGTGGGACTCCATCCTGGGACTCGAGGATCACCACCTGAACCAAAGGCAGACACTCAACCATTGAGCCACCCAGGCGTCCCATCCCTGCAGTAGTCTCTTAACTGGAGTTTGCCTTAAATCCATTCTCCATACTGCTCAAGGAGCTATAGCTACAATCTGTATATGACTGTGTCACTCATCAACTTAACTTCCTTCTGTGGTATTCAGGGACCTACAATAACCAAAACCCAAGCTTTGGGGCATGATTCCTAGTAATCCCCAGCCTCCCCTCCCACTTCTTGGTCTCTCATATCATGGTTTGGAAAAGCCAATTTACTGCGTTGTCCTCATCATACTCTGATGGCTTAAACTTCTGGGCCCTGGCACATGTTGTTCCATTGATCTTCAATGTCTTTCTACCCCTTGTCTGCTTGGCAAATTCCTCTTCATCCTTTGAAATCTAGTTGAGGCATCACGTGCCCTGTGAAGCCTTTCCTGACCCCTCAGAGAAACTCATACTCCTCTGCCCTACTTCTAAACCTTGAGTTCTTGTTTTGTGCTATTGAAATAACTTGTTTATGAGATGGTATCCTGCACTAGATGGTGAGCCCTATGAGGATAGGAACCCTGTTCATTTTTTTCATCATTGTATCCTCAGTACCTAAGACAAGACGTGGTAAATAGATGCTCAATAAATGTGTAACTGGGGAGATGAATGAATAAGAAGAGGGTTTTAGAAGACTGGGGGTTGGGGTGGCAAGAGCCAGACTTGGCTTATGAGGAGTGAGAATTGATGCTGGGAGATGAAAGGAAGAAGATAATCATTGCAGTATGTAGAGAAAGACTAGCTCAGAGAAGGCAGCCTGAGCACTTTTCTATTTCCAAGGAAAGAGCCAGTGAAGGGGGGAAGCTATGAAACCAAGGGAGGAGCAACTGATGAGCCAGGAGATGTGGAGGGGAGGCAGGAGAGAAAAGGACACGCCCCAGAGCACTGGTAGGGGAAGGAGGACACTAACATGAAGAAATGAAGTAGGGTGGAGGGAGTCTTCATCCAACAGTCAGGGAAAGAGAAAGCTAATGTTTTTTCTATTTAAGTTTTTTTTTTTAAGATTTTATTTATTTATTCATGAGATACACACAGAGACAGATAGAGAGAGGCAGAGACACAGGCAGAGGGAGAAGCAGGCTCCATGCAGGGAGCCTGACGTGGGACTCAATCCCGGGTCTTCAGGATCACACCCTGGGCTGAAATCCATGCTAAACCGCTGAGCCACCCGGGCTGCCCTTTTCTATTTAAGTTTAATTTTTTTTTAATTTTTAAAAATATTATTATTATTTTTAAAGATATTGTTTATTTATTCATGAGAGACAGGGAGAGACACAGGCAGAGGGAGGAGCAGGCTCCATGCAGGGAGCTGGAGTGGGATTCAATCCCGGGTCTCCAGGATCACGCCCTGGGCCAGAGGCAGGCGCTAAACCGCTGCGCCACCCAGGGGTCCCTGCCCTAACATATTTTTAAAATGTAATTTCTACACCCAACATGGAGCTTGAATTTATAACCCTGAGATCAAGTGTTGCAAGCTCCCTGGACTGAGAGCCAGGCACCCCTGTTGAAAGCTCCATGAAGTGAGGGGAAGGAGATGAATGTTTAATGGCTTCCCTCTGTCGCCCAAGTAAAACTGGAAGATACTGCGGTGGCCTACATGGCCATGTCACCAACACAAACTGGCTTCTTACTCTGCCCCACCCTTACTGGCCACCTTGCTTGTCCATACTCTCCTGCCTTAGGGCCTTTGCCCTGTGCTATTCCTGCGGCCTGGAAGCTCTTCCTCAAGAAAGCCACCATGCTGTCACATTCAAGTCTTTCCTCAGATGTCACTTTCTCAGGTGAGCTCTGCTTTACCCCGCTGCCCGCCCAGCCCCTGAACCTATACACACTCTCTGCGTCCTACCTTTTCTGCTGTTTTTTTTCTTTTCCCCGGGGAGCATTTATTACCTCCTAATGTACTTCTAATAGTGCTTATTTATTTCATAAATTCCTTATTTTCGTTATGATTTGCTCTCCGCACTAGAACGTGACTTCCAGCGCATGGGTGGCTCCGGTGGTTAAGGTCTGCCTTCCACACAGGTCATGGTCTCGGAGTCTTGCGGTTCAGCCCCAGTAGGGCTCCCTGCTCGGCGGGGAGTCTGCTTCCCCCTGCCCCTTTGCCCCTGCTCTTGCTCTCTCTCTCCCTAAAATAAATAAAATCTTAAAAAAAAAAAAATGTGACTTCCATGAGGACAGGTTTTTGTTTTATTACTCTACACCAGTAACGAACTCCTTAGGCAGTCAATGCACTTCAGTTGAATGAATGAATGAATGAATGAATGGGCAGCGCCTGAAACCCAGCCCAAATGTGCCAGGTTCCAAATTATCCCTCCACGATCTCGGAGCGGACCTGGAGAGGGTCCCGCTGCAGGCGAGGGGAGAGGCAGGCCTTCCGGAGGTCGCTTTCGGGCGCTCGTCCGGTTCTCAGGACCCCGCGGGCTCCGTTCTCTCTCGGGTGGGACTTCTGTTCTCCCCTGGGGGGGGCGGGGAGGCGGGGTGGGGGTGGGGGTGGGGGGAGGGGGGGTTGGAGGTGGGGGGGCGGGGGGGGGGACGACGCCGGAACTTCCAGAGGAAGAGCAGGAATTTCTGACATCCCGGCCCAGCCGAGCGGTAATAGGCACCTTCGCGGCCGCCAGCGGAACCGCCTGGCCCTAAATCACGGCGGCGGCCCCTCCTCCCTCCGCGCCTCGCGGGCCCGGGACGCGCTGCTCCGAGGCGGGGGCGGATCCAGCCGCGCGGCGGGAGGCCCGGGCGCCCCGCGGGTGCCTCGGAAATACTGGCCCCGCGGCCCGCCTTTGAAGGGCCGGCGCCCCCCGCGCCCCCCGCGCCCCCGCGCCCCCCGCGCCCCCCGCGGAGCAGCACGCCCCGGGGACCGAGCCTCGGCGGACTCCCGCGGTTGGGGGCCGCGCGCCGAGGGAGGCGGGGGCGCTCCTCTTGGGCGGGGCGCCGGGCCATTTGTCGGGAGAGTGTGGCTCAGAATTATGAATGTGGAGCCCGGGGCCATGTCCTGATCTGTGCAGGGGAAGGGCGTGGGGAGCTGGCCTGGAAAAGTCCGGAACGCGGGAAAGAAGAGCCAGAGCTGTATGGGGGACCCCGGGTGGGGAAGGAGGGGTTGGAGGGAGAGCCCCTTCCCGGACCTGGGAATGGTGCTGCTTGGGCATTTTCTTAGCTTTTCCTAACGTCGTCTTAAGGTCGATTAGAGGGTTCATGTTAGGGGACCCGAAGAGAAGTCGGTGGTTCAATCTCATTTATTTTTTTCCTTGCTGATTTTCTATGGCCACTTTGTTCCTTTTGAGACCTACAGTTGTCTCTTGTCATAAACTTTCCCTCCAACCAACGCAGGGGTAGGGTTTTCTAAAGTTAACGTGCAAGAAGAAAATTGCGTGTAATCAAAACCATCCTTGAATAAACCCTACGATATAGCATGCAAGTATGATGTAAATAACCTCAACAGTCATTCCTATGCACGCTAGGATTTATTTATTTATTTATTTATTTATTTATTTATTTATTTATTATTTATTTTCAAACTAGAATTTAATAGCCACTGAGTGAGACTCTGGAGAATCAGATACGTCTTTCTGAGCATTCCAACTACTTTGCTGTTAAGACAGAATTTTGAATTCAGTGGATCTGGGATAAGGTCAGAGGTACTGCTGCCATTAAAACACAATATGAGAACCACAGCTTTTTCTTTTTTTTATAAGATTTTATTTTTATGGGATCCCTGGGTGGCACAGCGGTTTAGCGCCTGCCTTTGGCCCAGGGTGTGATCCTGGAGACCCGGGATCGAATCCCACTCGAGCTCCCTGCATGGAGCCTGCTTCTCCCTCTGCCTGTGTCTCTCCCTGTCTCTCATGAATAAATAAATAAAATCTTTAAAAATAATAATAATATTTTTAAAAATTAAAAAAAATTAAACTTAAATAGAAAAGGGCAGCCCGGGTGGCTCAGCGGTTTAGCATGGATTTCAGCCCAGGGTGTGATCCTGAAGACCCGGGATTGAGTCCCACGTCGGGCTTCCGGCATGGAGCCTGCTTCTCCCTCTGCCTATGTCTCTGCCTCTCTCTCTGTGTGTGACTATCATAAATAAATAAAAATTAAAAAAAATTTATTTTTATGTAATCTCTACACCCAACACAAGGCTTGAACTTACAACCCAAAAATCAAGAGTCCTGTGCCCTACAAACTGAGCCAGCCAGGCATGCAGAGAACCAGGTTTTGACAACTGTCAAATTACCCCCAGGGAATGAGGTGGGTGGGGGATTCTAAAGTATTTCTATTTGGCTGCTGGGTTTTATATCCTTCTATTTTAATCCTGAGCTTCTAGACTTAAGTTAATACAGGTTTGCAGCTTCAACACACATGAGAGCCTATAGCACTGGGCCTGGTATTTGTAGATGCTCAATAAAGGTTTCCTGGATTTGAATATAGAGTTTGTTTCATCAGACCAGTGTGGAGTTTCCAATGTTTCATGAAATTCTTTTTTTTTTTTTTTTTAATTTATGATAGTCACACAGAGAGAAAGAGAGAGAGGCGGAGACACAGGCTCCACGCACCAGGAGCCCGATGTGGGATTCGATCCCGGGTCTCCAGGATCGCGCCCTGGGCCAAAGGCAGGCGCCAAACCGCTGCGCCACCCAGGGATCCCCATGAAATTCTTAATATCAGGAATCACACCATCTATTCAACATTCAGGAAATATTTCCTTGCACCTGCTATGTACCAGACACTGTGGTAGGACTGGGACCTAAATGTGAACCCAGCATGAACACAAGAATACAATATGATCTGCTAAATTCTGAGTTGGAGTTTAATAAGGAGAGCCCTCTAGTTCCTTTTTTTTTTAAGATTTTATTTATTTATTCATGATATATATATATAGAGAGAAGCAGAGACACAAACAGAGGGAGAAGCAGGCTCCATGCCGGGAGCCTGATGCGGGACTCAATCCCGGGACTCCAGGATCACGTCCTGGGCCAAAGGCAGGCGCTAAACCGCTGAGCCACCCAGGGATCTGAGCCCTCTAGTTCCATTAACGTAGTTGCAAATGTTAAGATTTCATTCACGGTTTCCATATATGTTACATGGAATATATATATATATTCCATATATATATTCCATATATATATTCCATATATATATATATATATATATATATATATATGTAACATCTTCTTTATCCATTCATCTGTTGATGGACATCTGGGCTCTTTCCATATTTTGGCTATTGTGGACATCGCTGTTATAAACATTGGGGTGCAAGTGCCCCTTTGGATCACTATGAGGGTATTATGCTAAATGAAATAAGCCAATCAGAGAAAGACAAATATATGACTTCACTCATATGTAGAATTTAAGAAACAAAACAGAAAGGAAGGGAAGGGAGGGAAAAATAAAATACGACGAAATCAGAGAGGGAGACAAACCATAAAAGGTTTGTCTTTTATAGTTAAGGTTATCTTAACTATAGGAAACAAACTGAGGGTCACTGGAGGGAAGATGGATGGCGGGATGGGGTAACTGTGTGATGGGCATTAAGGAGGGCATGTGATGTGATGAGCACTGGGTATTATACGCAATTGATGAATCACTAAATGCTGTCTGTGAAACTAAAAATACACTATATGTTCATTGATTTTAAATAAAATTAAAATTTAAAAAAAGAAGGGGAGCCCTGCAGGGAAGGGCTCAGGGCTGGCTTCACAGAGGAAAGGTTAGCAAGCTGTGGCAGAGCCTAGTGACTCCCTGCAGTCCACTGAACTCCATCCAGAACTCCGGCCTAGAGCCTTCCCAACCTGTGTACCTAGGAGGCTACAGGCTGACCTTGAATCCCCTCAAGCTATACCTGGGTTGCTGGGCCCTTGCTCACCTGCGGTAGGGTAAGCAGGTGGGCACCGGTTTGTCACTTCTGCTCTCTGTGCTCTCCCTGGGGTCCCAGCATTCATCAGTTCGGCTGGTATTGGAAATAGGATTAGCCAAGGAAACTCTAGGTAACAAATGTCAGCCCAGGAGGAGGGCAGTTGGGCTTATTGGGACTTTTCCTGGCTTCCAGCCTATAATCTCTATTCTTTCCTGCTTGTCCTTCTTCATTTAGGGGACCTTCCCTCCTTACCCCAACCCTTCTCTATGTCAGCCAAGCTCTTTTTAATTTTTATACTTGGTTGAAACTATTTGAGTATCTTTTTCTTTAAAAGATTTTATTTATTTATTTATGGTAGACATAGAGAGAGAGAAAGAGAGAGAGAGAGAGAGAGGCAGAGACACAGGCAGAGGGAGAAGCAGGCTCCATGCAGGGAGCCTGATGTGGGACTCGATCCTGGGACTTCAGGATCACGCCCTGAGCAGAAGGCAGATGCTCAACCACTGAGCCACCCAGGCATCCCTAAGTATGTTTATCACCTGACTGGCACCCTCCCTTTAGCTCCTACACTGCCCCAGGCAGACTGTCCCCTCTGTGAGGCTGCCCTGGGGATCAGTGGGAAGGGAAGGATTCCTCGGGGAACTCATGTCTATCCTTCATGAGGGGGGCTCTGGGCTTGCCCATCCCTTTCCTCCTGATCATGTGTTATGCGCTCCCTGGAGACAACATGGGGGAGAGGAAACCTGTTAATGGTCATACTCAGACTGAGGTTACCCTCAAGATAACCAGGCATGGTGTTTCTTGAGGCCGACTCTTCACCGGGTTCCACCTCGCTGAGTCCTCTGAGGCAGGTAGAGGACTGAGGTTCCGAGCCTTTCCTGAGGTTTTTATGAAAGAGAAAAATACCAGGGACACCTGGGTGGCTCTGTCAGTTAAGCATCTGCCTTTGGCTCGGGTTATGATCTCAGAGTCCTGGGATGGAGTCCTGCATTGGGCTCCCTGCTCAGTGGGGAGTCTGCTTCTCCCTCTCCCTTTCCCTCTGCCTCTTCTCCTTACTGTGCTCTCTCTTTCAAATAAATAAAGAAAATTTGTTAAAATATATATATAAAAAAAGGAAGAGGCAAATATTGGATGAGTTTACATCCAAAGCTTGTGCTCTTTACCACTACACTACTGTGTCCTATACTCAAGGCCAGCTTCATGGACTTGGGACCTGTGCACCCTGCCCCCCCTCCCCGCATAGAAGGGCCCCAAGCTCAGTTTAATGCTCTGCTGTCACCATCTTCAAATCTCAATAGTTTTGAATAAGCAGCCCCATATTTCCCTTTTGCACTGGGCCATGCAAATTATGTAGCTGGTCCTGCCTACCTTCTTTTGTAGAAAGGATGTCTTCTTTGCAAAGAAAAGGAAACTGAGGTACCATGACTGGTACAAAGTCATGAAGCAAGTGGGTAGCAGAACTAGACCTGGGTCTCCTGACTCCCTGTCTGGGGGAATTCTCTGGAAACACTCATAGGCCCCAAGGTGCCATGGATGGGGGACATTTCATAAGGGGACACTGGCTGGGGGAAGGCTAGAAGAGGGCTTCCACTTACCAAATCACCTATTCTACCTGGCCCTTCTGGGACTAAAATGTCCACCTGCTATCTCCTGACACTCCCACCTTTGGCCCTAGGGGCCAGGCTTTTCTGAAGGGCTGGGCAAAGCCATGAGCAGGGCAATGACTCCATTCTTTGTAGAGTGACATTGAGGCGCTAAGGGACATGAATTAGGGTGGGAGCAGAGGTGGCCATAGAATGTAACACTCAGGAATCAGAGTCTCTGGTTTGTTTTTGTTTTTTTTTAAGATTTTATTTATTTATGAGAGATACAGAGAGAGGGGAAGAGACACAGGCAAAGGGAGAAGCAGGCTCCTCACTGGAAGCCTGATGCAGGAATCGATCCCAGGACCCCGGGATCACGACCTGAACCAAAGGCAGACACTCAACCACTGAGCTACCCAGGTGTCCCAGATTTCCTGGGTTTTGACTCTCTCTGCCTCTCACTCTGACATCCAGTGAGACTGACATCCTGTGAGACTGACATCCTGTGACTTGAGCTGGATGGGTGGACTTGGGCGCTCAGACATCTGTGGCCTATGCTCTGTGTAGAATCCTCCTGGAGGTGTATATTTTTGTGTGATCATGTGTGCATATGTGTGTATTTGTGGGGTGATGGGAAAGAGATTGAGAGGAGAAAACATCCAGTTCTATCTGCTTTCATTCACTTTTTATTTTCATAGATATTGCAGATTTGGGGAACAGAGCCCTAGGAATACAAATATCCTTAAGGATGCTTACAGTCTAGTGAGCAAGACTGACAATAAAACAAATTATCACACAGATACATATATAATTTGTTTCCTAGTGCCCTGTTCTCTTTCACCATGGAGCAATTAACAGTTTGAAATAATGGGATTGTTGGTATGGTCTTTGGTGAGATGAATGTGAACCCCATGGCCATCCCAGCTGATGCCAGAGCAAGCCTTTCCATTTTGAGGCATTTGGACTATGGCTGAGAATGAGATTGACCTTGGTACTCCAAATAACTCACTTGTGGATGCCTGAAATTCCATTGAGGGTCTTCCTCTAGGACTAGTATTATTCTATTTCTGAGACTATTACAAATTCAAATCCCCAGGAATGGGTGGGTGGGGTGGGTTCTCTGAGTTCACAACATGGCAGCTCTGTGTCATGGGACACAAGGGCCCTGAATACCAAGAGATGCCCCTGATGGGTACCACAAGGGGAGCCAGAGAGACATCACCCTCTGCTGCTGACTCAGTCCAGCTCTGCCTTCAGAAGTAGGAGCCAAAGGCAAGGGAGAGGGAGAGTAAGGCCCATTAAAAGCCCAAATCCAGATCCCAGCCAGCCTCACTCAAGTAGCTGAAAAAGCAAGAAGCTCCAGGTCCCCTTTACCTGCAGGGCCCTTCTGTATGGTCCCCCTGGGACAGTCATGCTTTCCTCAAGGACAGCTCTGTGGTTGTCCACAGGCCTGGACAAGAACTTTCCAGGTTCTTGAAACACACTCAACTACCATTGTGACCCTTCTGTGCACCTACCAGCACTCCCGCCCAGAGGCCAAATTTGGCGGTGTATTTGGGGGCTGCAGGTGTAGAAGGTTCAACCTGGTCACCCGAGAGAGGCCCCCCAGTGAGGCAGGGCGGGTTCCCCCTGGCGGCTGGAGCACTGCCCCGGGCGTGGCCGGGCCGCCCCGTCTGGTCCCCTAGTACAAGAATCTGCATGCTTCCTCCCCTCGTCGTTTCCTTCCTCTCGGTTCCTCCCTCGCCAGCCTACCTGGAGGCAGGTAATAAAGCAGGAGGAGGGAGATGGATGGATGGGGAGGGTGGAGAGCCACGTGGTGCCATAAAGCCCAGCTAGAGAGGGCCCGTCCGGGGAGTGTCCAGCCCGCAGGAGTCGAGGCTCCGGAGGTGGCCTGCCAGCCCAGTGGGCTGGAGCGGGGGGCAGCGAGGCCCGGGGAAGGCCATGCACCGACGCGTGCCGGGACCAGGCCTCAGGGGCCTCCAGGGGGCCGAGGGCTCCTCCGAGGACTCGGGGGGCTCTCGCCCGGAGGCCGGGAGGCGTTTGGGGGTGCTGAGGGAGAAGGGCGAGGCCGAGGAGGCGGCGGGCGGCCGGAAGCGCGCTCGGCCGGTGCGCTCCAAGGCGCGGCGCATGGCGGCCAACGTGCGGGAGCGCAAGCGCATCCTGGACTACAACGAGGCGTTCAACGCGCTGCGCCGGGCGCTGCGGCACGACCTGGGCGGCAAGAGGCTCTCCAAGATCGCCACGCTGCGCAGGGCCATCCACCGCATCGCGGCGCTCTCCCTGGTGCTGCGCGCCAGCCCCGCGCCCCGCTGGCCCTGCGGGCACCTGGAGTGCCTCGGGCAGGCCGCGCGCGCCGCCGCGGGGGGCAGCGGGGAAGCGGGCTCCAGCCCCCCGCCGCCCGCGCCGCCGCCCGTCGGCCCCTTCGCGCCGCGCTGCGCCTCGTGCTCCCCGCGCACGCCCCCCGGACGGCCCCGGGCGGCGGCCGAGGCTCAGGGCGCGGCCCAGGCGTCCGCGGGAAGCTGGCGCCGGGTCCCAGCGGCTCCCTCGGCCTGGCCGCGGGCCCACCTGCGAGCGGGCCCCGGGCTGGGCTCCCAGCGCTCCTGACTGGCTCCCGGGAGCTACCGGAGGCCTGGAGGGAGGAGCCAGTGGCCACGGCTGCAAACGGGCAGACTGCCCCAAACCCCCGGGCCACAACGGAGTGGCTGAGGCCTGAGAGAGAGAGGAGGCAGCCTGGCCAGTGGGAAGGAACTCGAGCCCAGGGCCGCACTGCCCGGCACCCCTCTCGCCGCCCGGATCCCAAGCAGGGGTGGCGGCTCCAAGAAAGGTGCAGGATCCTTCCGTTTGGACTTGAACTCTTCTCTCAAAGTGATCTTTGCAGTCCTGTGCCTCTGAGTCCTGTGTTCTCTTGCTGCTCTATAGGAGAAAGGGGGCTTTTGGACAGGGGGACTTGAATGTGGGAGGGCGGGTGACCCCTGGTGTGGTCGGATGACAGTGTGCTGTCCACATCCCCTGCCTGTGCTGATACCCCAAGTCTGTGAGCTGAGAGAGCCAACAGAAGGAGCCAAATAAAAAGGAAAAAGTTGCCATCTCTGTCTGCTATAAGGTGTCCACTGGGCTTAGTGGCCCAGGGTGGCAGGAAAGCCTGAGGACTGGGAGCTCACTGCGGAATGTGGGGACCGGGCCTGATGCCTGGAGGTAGGTACCTGGGGCATTGATTCCTGGCAAGCCCCCAGGTGTGGCTGAGCACTGTGAGGAGCACTGTGGGAGAGGACATTATTTGAAGAGGGGGAGCAGCACCAAGAGACTCAAGCTGGGGTCAGCCTCACCTCTGGACGGGATACCCTGCAGAGCCGCTGTCTGCAGTGACCCACTGCCAGGGCTGCATCAGAAGCAAAGTCTGGGCTAGTCCCAGGAAAGGAAGCCTACAGCAGACCACGGACTGGGGGGTCAGTAAGTCCTGCCTGTACCCTCAGTGTGGGTGCATGGAGCTCCCAGGGAAAAGTGGTCTGGTGCAGCCAGAGCCTCTCTGATGAGGGGCAGAGGTGGAATCAAAAGATTACGGGGAAGATGCTAAGGGAATTAGGGCCTGAGGCCGAGTCTGCTGAGAAAGTGGGAGGCATGACTGGCCCTCCCAGAGAGGTCTGGAGAGCTTTGGGATCTAAGGTGAGCACTCCCGAGCTAGTGTCTGGCCCCACTCCTGCTGACCAGGCTGCTGCTGCAGTTGCTGCTGGCGGGGGTGAGAACCCAGGTGTGCCAGGGGAGGGGCTGGGGGCTCTCTGGTCTCCTTGGAGAGCTGGACACTCTCCAGCTGGGGGAAGAAAAGTTACACAACTCAGAATTGGGGGAGCATCACAGATGAAGTTGGAGCTATAGACCCCGAGATGAGTGAGAGATCCCCCAGATAGTCAAGGTGAGGCTCACTGCTGTAATTAAAGATATCTTTGCTTTCTGCAAGCAAGACACTGGCTGGCACACTCAGCACCCTGTCCCGAGCCCACAGGTATTAGGACTCCCAATTTTACAGGGCAGGTGGCTGCAGCACAGATCACAAAAAGGCTTTGACTCTGGGCAGAGGAATCATGGGATCCAATCAGGAACCAAATGTGGGAATCTGGCCCCAGGCTTGCCCACTGAGCCTTCCATCTGTGGAGAGGTGGTGCCACCGTCTGATAGTGGAAAGGAAAGAGCCAGACCTACGTGTGTTCTGCCACTTACTACGTGTGTGACCCATGGCATCACTTACCCTCTCTAAACCTCTAGTTCCTCACCACTGACACAGATGATTCCACCTCAGGGTGGCTGTGAGGGTTAACACTGGTTCATTATGTGCAGTTTCTGGCGATTAGAAGGTGTTCCATAAATTGTTACTGTTTGTATATTCTTATAAATCTTATGATAAGTTTGGACAATGCTTCTGCCTTGCTTCGGCTCCAGGTTTTTATGCCCTGGAAACATAATAAAATGACCAGTAAGTCCTGCTTTCCTAAGTTCCAGGATAGAAAGAGGTGAGAGTTCTGGCTCAGTTGCACTCTCAGCTCAGGAATGGTGAGGGTGCCCCCTGCAGGTGGAAGTGTGAGTGTGCAGCAGATGTGTGAAGTCAGAGGGGAGGATGTGAAAGTACTTCGCAGTGTCTTCATTTTCCAGCCGAGTGACCTTTGGCAAATTGCCTAAGGGCTTTGAGCCCCGGTGTTTCCCTCTGTATAATGGGCTAAAGGTGAGCATCATAGGCTGTTGTGCAGACTAAATGAGATAATGCATTTCAAGCACTTGGCATAGTGTCCGGCCCTGTGAGCGCTCAATGAGTGAAAGCTATTAAGACAAATTCTATTCACAGGTTGTTATAAAGAGAGAATGCGTGGGAAGCTGTTTTATAAATGAAAGCTGAAAACACATTAGCTATTGTCTTATCAGGACCATGTGTTCGAGTGCATTTGTGTGTGTGTGTGTGTGTGTATATACACATATATATTGTTAAGATTTTATTTATTTATTCACGAGAGACACGGAGACAGGCAGAGAAAAGCAGGCTCCTCATGGGGAGCCTGATGTGGGACTCGATCCCACCACCCCAGGATCACTTCCTGAGCCAAAGGCAGGTGCTCAAACACTGAGCCACCTAGGCTCCCCCATACTTGTGTATATTTGAGTGCTGTTAGGTGTTTTCCTAGTATTCAAAGACCTTTTTTTGTCGCAAAGGTTCTCTGACACCCACACATCACATGAGTGCTTATATAGACATGTGGACGTGTGAATGTTTGTGTGTGTATATGTGCATTTATTGACCTAACAGGTACTCCCTACCTCTCTCCCTGATGCATTAGGGTCTCCTGGGCTCGAATACCTTTAAACATGTGCCCTCCAAATTTTCTGGAACCCTTGTTTGATTTTTTTAATCTGGATCCCCAAACCATATCCATCCAAGATGACTGGCTTACTGTGAAAGAAGCTAAATTTGTGATTATTAAAGAAATGGACATTATCAACGGAGACCAGATAGGTTTGTCCAAATACAGAGAAAAATGGTTTGACAATAGGTATGAAGCAAATCTAAAGAGGAAAGTGCTAGAAAGAGAAAACATGTAGGAGAGCTGCTAAAAGTTATGGCTAAAAGATACGAAGTGTTGGGGCGCCTGGGTGACTCAGTCGGCTGAGCATCTGACTCTTGATTTTGGTCAGGTAACCATCTTGGGGTCATGGGATGCAGCTCTGAGTTCAGCAGGGAATCTGCTTGAGATTCTCTCTGCTTCTCCCACTGCCTCTCCCCCAGGTCATGCTCTCTCTCAAATAAATAAATAAATAAATCTTAAACTTATTTAAAAAAAGATTTTATTTATTTATTAATGAGAAACACACACAGAGAGAGGCAGAGACATAGGCAGAGGCAGAAGTAGGCTCCCTGCAAGGAGCCTGATGTGGGGACTTGATGGGGGATCCCAGGATCACGCCCTGAGCCTGAGGCAGACGCTCAACTGCTGAGCCACTCAGGTGTCCCAAAATAAGTCTAAAAAGAGAGAGAGAGAGAGAGAGAGATGGAAGACTGGTATATCTAAAGACAGAAATCCTCTATCTATAAGGTTGATCGCAACCATGCACTGGAATAGTGGAATAGTGCAGGAAAGAGGGGGCACAGAGAAGAATGGCAGACCCTGGTAGCAGCTTCACAGCTCACGAAGGGCTGATACACGCAGTCTTTTGGCTCCTCTTAGGAAGTCTGAACCTTCCAACCCCTCCCCTTGTATTCATTGCCTCCATCACAGGGACCAGCACCTTGTCTGTCTAGCAATGAGAGAGACACACTGGCAGAGATAGATAACAAATGTGAGACCGATGTTGTCAGGGATGGTGAGGAAAGGGCACATTTCCAGATTTCTAGTTGTCCTGTGGATCTGTTCCTTTTCTGATATAAAACAATTTGGCCAAATTGCAATTAAAGTACTCCAAGGGAGTAATCCGAAAAGGAAAAGCATATTTGCAAAGAAGGTGGTCCCAGAGGCACTGGCCCAGTGAAAGATTTGAAAGAATACCAAGGCCCAATCCTAGAGACATGGTGAAGAGCAAAGGCTGGTGTTCTAACAGAGGGAAAATCGTGAGTTAGAGGAGCAGATCACACAATGGTCTGTGCCCACTGATTATAACCATAGACAAACGTGTAGGTACATGAACGATACCCTAAGAGAATTTGGAGAGATGCAAACAGTTAGTATCTATTAGGTTCTTCACACTTGCTTTTTAAAGGTGCAAGATTTGTTTCTTTAGAGAGCCTTCCAAAGAGGGGTAGGGAAATGTTTTGAGCAAGCACAGCAAGGACAAAGTATCCCGAGTGGATCCTTTGCAGGGAGTCCACTTCACTGGATGTGAAACCTGGATGCTTGCTGATAGGAGTGGGATTACATCAAGTTTTTCTTACATTGTGTGTGTGTGTGTGTACATGCATGCTCACACGTACCACAGATACCAGAAGGCTGCAGTTGCAGGGTGAGCTAAGCCCAGGAGGGCCTCAGTGAGAAGAGGAATTGACTTCATTATTCCTGCCCCGTCAGCCCCAGAGGGTTTCCTGACACCTGTGGGGCATGGATCTGAGAGAGTTCAATTACCTCTACCCTTGGATTGGGGTCCAACTCCCCCATCCTTCTGAGGTTTGCTCCCCTGCCCATCCTACCCCCAAAGGACATCCCCACAGCATGCAGGTCCCTTTCCCCTTCACTGCTAACATCTCGCCATCTTCCTTGCTCCGAGTGCACTAAGGCTGGGGCCAGGCAGAGAGGTAGGAATTAGCGTCCATGTGGACACACCCTGGGCACTTGGTTGGTGTCTTCAGCCAGCCAGACCTTCACTGGGCCAGGGTCTGGGCAAGGAAGGGGCAGGGCATACCTGGGAATACCTTTCTTCAGCAGCCAGTGGAACAGACAGGCCAGTCCTTCTGTCTAGCTGCAGGGGCTCACAGCTCCAATCCCCCGGGGAAGGCCAGCCTCCTGAAGGTGGAGCTGCAGGAGCTCCATGCCTGCAGCTAGCCCAGCACCTTGCTGTTTTGCAGAAAACGGGCCCAGAGTTCCCAGATCTTCATGTTAAAAGTCTGGTGCTCCATTTCTATGTGAAATGGATTTTTAAAAAAGCACATATTGAGTTAACACTGTGCAGACCAAACCCACTCTGTATGCTAAGTATGCCATGGGCCTCCGTTTAAGACCCTACTTGGGGAATGCTTGGGGGGCTCAGTGGTTGAGCATGTGCCTTGGGCCAGGTCGTGATCCCAGGGTCCGGGGATCAAGTCTCGCATTGGGCTCCTTGTGAAGAGCCTGCTTCTCCCTCTGCCTATGTCTCCGCCTCTGTGAATCTCATAAATAAATGCATAAGATCTTAACAAAAGAGAGACAGAGAGAGCCTAGTTGGGAGTGGGGGAAGTGCGGAGGCGGCACCGCACACTGGAGTGGGGGCAGCTGGCTGCACCGGATTACCCGCCCTGGAGGGACCCCCGACCTGAGGCTCCTCCCTGCTCCTCCCCTTCCCCGGGCCCCAGCCCTACCTTTGGTCTTTCCCCTCATCACTACGAGGCCACTAGATGGCACTGTGAGCCCAGCATCGCCCTGTGGCCTAGTCATCCCAGGGTGGGCAGGGGTTGGGGGGGCAAGACCAGGAAGCCAGCCTGGCAGCCCCACAGCCACCAGTCACCCTGGGGGCTTCTTGGCTTTTTCTTTTCTCTTAGAGTTTTAAGTAAGTAAAAAAGACCCCTTTTTTATTTTTTTATTTTTATTTTTTTTATGATAGTCACAGAGAGAGAGAGAGAGGCAGAGACACAGGCAGAGGGGGAAGCAGGCTCCATGCACTGGGAGCCTGACGTGGGATTCGATCCCGGGACTCCAGGATCATGCCTGGGCTGAAGATGGTGCTAAACCACTGAGCCACCCGGGCTGCCTACATTCCTTTTTTTTTTTTTTTTTTAAAGATTATTTATTTATTTGAGAGAGAGAGAACACAGGGGGAGAGGCAGAGGGAGAGAATCCTCAAGCAGACTCCCTGCTGAGGATGGAGCCCAACGTGGGGCTCAACCCTAGGACCTTGAGATCATGACCCCAGCCAAGGTCAGACGATTAACCAACTGAGCCACCCAGGCGCCCCTTACATATCTTTTTGTACTAATTATTCGAAAGTGTGTTTTATAGTTAAGCACATTTCACTTTATTTTATTTTTTAAAAGATTTTTATTTATTTATTTATTCATGAGAGAAACACAGAGAGAGCTAGAGACATAGGCAGAGGGAGAAGCAGGCTCCCTACAGGGAGCCTGATGCAGGACTTGATCCCAGGACCCCAGGATCACGATCTGAGCCAAAGACAGATAGATGCTCAACCACTGAGCCACCAGGTGCCCCAGCACATTTCACTTTAGCTACGTTTCAGGTGCTCAATAGCCACGCTGGGCTAGAGGCTATGGAACCTTTGGGCCGGGCAGCTATAGGGCGCCCCCCCCAGAGGGGCCCAGGGTCAGCTTCCACATGTAATACGGAAGTGCCTAAGTCTGATACTGACTTAGAGTATAGGGGTCTCAGGGACCCAACTTCCCACCCTCTGCGGGAGATCTCCTGTTTAAAAAGGCATTAGCACATTCTCGGAAGTTCCTGGGCAAGGTAGCCCAGCTTATTCTCTTGCCCCACCCCTGGCCTGAGGGTGAAAGAGCTTCCTTAAGAACAGAGATAAGGAGGAAGTCTCTATCCCCCACCCTACCTGCTCTTCCCCACAGAGAGCAACAATCTCATTGCTTGCCCTGGAGGACAGCCTTTTGCAAACAATAATGGGTTTCCTTTATGGAGCAAAAATTCTTAATTTAGTATAGTCAGATTCACCAAACTTGAAAATTTGTGCCAAAGTTACACACTAGGGCAGCCCCGGTGGCGCAGCGGTTTAGCACCGCCTTCAGCCCAGGGAGTGATCCTGGAGACCCTGGATCGAGTCCCATGTCGGGCTCCCTGCATGGAGCCTGCTTCTCCCTCTGCCTGTGTCTCTGCCTCTCATTCTCTCTCTGTGTTTCTATGAATAAATAAATAAAATCTTTAAAAAGAAAATAACAAAGTTACACACTATTTTCAAAACTCATTAGTCTCCAGGTGCCTTTTCAGCTCCCCAGACTTCCCTTGAGCCCCTAGCATGTGGCTCTTTCCTCCCTCCACTCTGTTATCTGGTCACATTACCACCCTCCAACCCCCCACCCCCATCCCTTGTCACAGCCCTTGCTGGAAGCAGCATTTTTTTTTTTAAGATTTTATTTATTTATTCATGAGAGACATAGAGAGAGAGGCAGAGACTTAGGGAGGGAGAAGCAGGCTCCCGGGACTTGATCCCAGGGACCCCAGGATTATGACCTGAGCCAGAGGAAGACTCTCAACCACTGAACCACCCAGGTGCCCCTGGAAGCAGCATTTTTGAGGCCAGCTTGACACACAAACCAAAGCTACTTCTTTTCACTACAGTGGCTCATCTTGTGCCAAGCTGGGCCCCAAGCCCGGACAAGGGAGTGATATCTGGTTGAGATGAGTGTCCCTCCATTTCCGGCCTCAGTTTTCTCATCGGGACTATCAGAACCCCACAACCTCTGAGGTCCATCCCACCTCTACCTTCCCATCCCTGTCCTGCATGACCCTAGCTAGGGCTTTAGATTCTTTCCTGTACCCTCTCCCACCACCCACTCTGAGACACACACACATACACACACACACACACACACACAGAGTGATTCCAGGTGGTGCTTATGAAAGGAGAGAGATATTGGGGACACAAAAGAGATGAGGAGCATGGAGGAGGAGGCTGAAACAAGGGGAAGACAGGGGAGGGAATGACGGGAGACCGCAAGAATCAGAGAGGACAGGCTCACCCGGTGAGGGCTCACCAGGATCGAAGCCCTTCAGAACTGGCATCTGCCCCCAGGGAGCTCGTGAACAGAAGTGTCTTTGCTGCTCCTTGAGAGCACCCCAGAAAGGCCCTGATGGGCATGAGTTAGAACCTTCATGGAACCTTCCTCCCTAACACCCCCACACACACACCCTGAGGAGCTCAGAACCCCATTGAGGCAGGATCCTCAGGCGATGCTTAGTCCACCCTCCCCTCCTGGAGCCCGGAGCCAGGCTGTGGCCTGGACACCTCAGGGGGATGGAGGTGAGGGTGGAGGTGGGCTGCCTAGGTCCCTAGGTCTGGGGCTCAGCGTTTCCCGACAGAGGGGAAGGAGTGTGAGCCTACTCCAGCAGAAGAGAAGCGGAGGGCTCCATTTCCCAGGACAGTTGAAGACACCCCCACACTCTGTGACCCACTTTGTCTTTTTCCCCTACCTGGAGCCCCCAGCCCATTGAGGCAGGTTCTGTGGCTGCAGTGGAAGCCAGAGGCCCACCCCAGTCCCTCTGGGCTGCACTGGGCTGCGCTGGGGCAGAGGCAGTACACCGCTTGGCAGTTCTCAGGGGAGAGGGGAATTAAAAAGGAAAAGCATCTCTGAAGGGGGAGGGAGGGAGCTGTGTGTACACACATACTGGCTCCCTCCCTCCCCGACTTAGCCTGAGCCTCACCCAGGAGAGGAGCGTCTTCTCTCTGCTCTTGGAGCTGCCTCTGTTACTTCCCCGCCCATCTGTGCTGTTAGCAGCACCAGCAAAGTTGGCCTCCAACTTGAACAGAGCCCAGGGCTCCAGCTTCCCGAAGCTCCTCGGGGGCATCAGACAGGCCTCAGCCTCTGAACTCGGGCTGCCTGGAGAAGCCGACCCTGCCATCTAGCCCTGGCTTCCCTGGGTGACACTTCTGCCCCTGACCTGTAGACCCCTGGATCTGGGCTGAGGAATGGTGTGCTGAGGTCCCTCTGGAGCCGATCGTCTCAGCCTGAAGCCCCAAGCCAACATGGCCAACCCTGTGCAGCCTCAGTTTCCCTTGGCTCAGGAGCCCGGCACTGCCTTACCCCTGGACCTGCCAGAGATGGAGAAGCTCCTCACGAAGGTGGAAGGCAAGGATGACAAGCCACTGAAGCTGTCCAAGTCCCTCTCCGGGGCCCTGGACCTGGAGCAGAATGGTCATGGCCTGCCCTTCAAGGTGGCTTTTGAGGGGCGACAGGAAGCCACACTGCCATGGTCTCCCTCTCGGGCCAGCTCTAGGAGGGCATCCTCCGTTGCCACTGCCTCCTCTGCCCAGGACCAAGAAGTCCCCAAAGATTACCTCATCCTTGCCATCGCCTCCTGCTTCTGTCCCGTCTGGCCCCTCAACCTCATCCCCCTCATATTTTCTATCATGGTAAGTGCTGCTCTTTGCTCCAGGGCAGAGACTGGGCCCTGGGCTCAGGAAGCATGTTCCCCTGGAAGGCACCACTCTGCCTAGGGTGCAAAGGAGGGAGAGCTGGGGGCTGGGAGCTGGGAGGAAAATTCCCTTTCTCACCTGGCCTACTACCGCCCCCCCCCAACAGAAGAGGGGGCCAGGGACCAAAGACCTTCTGTTTGCTGCCCTCCCTCATCTCGGCTTTTTGTCATTACAGCTTGACTTTGCACACATCCCTGCTAGGGAAGGGACCCCAGGGAGCCACATGGAGCTCAACTCCACATTGCAGAGAGGCAGCCAAGTTGAAGTTGGGAGGGCTTGCCTTTTTTTTTTTTTTTTAAAGATTTTATTTATTTATTCATGAGAGACACAGAGACACAGAGAGAGAGAGAGTCAGAGACACAGGCAGATGGAGAAGCAGGCTCCATGCAGGTAGCCTGATGTGGGACTCAATCCCGGGACTCCAGGATCACGCCCTGGGCCGAAGGCAGGCACCAAACCGCTGAGCCACCCAGGGATCCCCGAGGGCTTGCCTTTTGTTGGAGGGGGGAGTGTCCCAAGGAGTCACCCTGAGTGGGGCCGTGGCTGTGTGTTAGTAGAGGTTGTGGCCAGTGTGGGCTCTCAGGACCCTGAGTTCTCAGGAGGGGAGCCAGCTGCCCCCACCCTTCACCCCAGGCCACCTGGGTGTTCTAATGGCCTTTGCCAACTCTGGTTTCCAAGAGCCAGCGTGGCTTCCTTGACGCGCACTGAGGGCCCTGGGGCCTGACTCCCCCGAGGCTGCTCCTTGGAGGGGGGCTGTTTTTGCTGGAGCCCCTGGGCCTCAGTGCTGACACTGATTTCAACATCTGTCTTTAGTCTGTCTTTTTTTTTTTTTTTTTTTTTTTAGTCTGTCTTTAGGTTAGGGGAGGTCTGGGCCGTGGATGAAAAGTGTGTGTCAGAGGGCATGGCTGGCCTTGCCAAGGAGGAGCATGTGGGCTAGTCTTCGCTTCTCACACACTTGTCCTTAGGGTTCTGAGTAAACTTAGGTTGTCCCCAAACCAAGCCATTTGATTAGAGCTACTTACAGAAGATCCACAGCAAACATTGGTAGATGTTGGCGAGTGACTTTTGAGGTCCAGGAAGAGGGGGGACGGAAAGGGTGGTGAGAGAGACACGGGGCAGGCACTGGCTTTCAGAATGCAAACAGAAAACAGGAGTAGTAAAGCACTGGCCCCACGCTGATCAGGGCTGGGGGACAGGGCAGGGAGATGCTGTCTGCTTCCCTGTGGAGGGACTCCCTGCTGAGTCATCTGTCACTGAGTCCTTGAGAGCTGTGGTCACTCCTGCTGCTCCTGGGCTGTCTTCTGAGAAAGCCCCTGACCCCTCAGACACCTCCTTCCGCCTTGCTAAGGCCCAGTGTCCATCCAGGGATGCCTTCCCTGACCCCCTGGCAGATCTAGCACAAGATCCAGGGCTGAGTGGGACCCGACAGTGGGGGGGGGGTGTCTTTGAGGAGCTTCCTGTACCTTTCTGCACTTAGGGGCTGCTGGGGCAGAACCAGGTCTCAGAGGTGCAGCCAGGGGCTCTGGGCAGGGCCACCCTCTTGGTTATAGGGAGAAGCCCCAGAAGGGGAGACAAGCTTTGGTGAGGAAACCTTACAAGGGCCCAGGAGAAAACAGGTTGTTGGAATCCATCTCTTTGTGGGGGTGACAGGGTGCAGGCTGGGAAGACATTGTCAAATGCCCCTGAGTCCAAGACTGTGAGACCACTGAAGCCACCCCCAGGACATTTGTACATCCTCCTCAGGTTCCTGAGTCCATTCTGAAGGTCACTGGGCCAGAGGCAGGGAATATGGTGCTAAACCAGAACCAATTCCCAGGAGCCTCCAGTCTAGTGGAGAGAAACTTGTAAACAGATCCTGTAACATACTGCAAGAAGTGCTCATGCTAGATGGAACCACGAGGTATCATGGGGCTTCGGGCAAGTGACTCAAATCTCTCTTCTCAGTTTTCCCATCTGCAAAATGGGTGTCACACAACACTTACATTAGAGAGCTGTGTGAGGGTGAAGTGAGATGAGCTGCACAAAGTGCTTAAGTACAATACCCAACACACAGCAAGTGCTCTTACATGGTAGCAATAATTAAGTGGAACCTGAGTGTCTCCCTGGCCAGGCATGGGATGCCATCATGGGTTTTTTGGGTTTTCTCGGAGCTTTGAAATATAATACACATATCATACAATTCACCTGTTCAAAGTGTACAATTCAGAGATTTTTAGTATGTTCACAGATAAATGCAATCATAACCACAGTCAGTTTTAGGACATTTTTCTCACCTCCAAAAAAGCTCCATGCCTTTTTTTATCACCCCATCTCTCCCATGAGCCCCCTCAAATCTAACAAACCACTTATCTTTCTGTGTCTATGGATTTGCCTCTTCTGGACATTTCATATCAGTGGAATCCTACAGCATGTGGTCCTTTGGGTGTGGCTGCAAGCTTCAGCTGGGCTGTGGCATATGTATCACACGGTTTGGAGCCAGAGAGAGGTGTGGTCAGATTTCCATTTTGGTAAAGCTGGCTGGTACAGGGTAAGAGGGGTGGAAGGGGTCCCTCTGAGCCTGGCAGTAGGGAGAAGGAAACTTTGCAGGAGCACAGGTGAGAGATGAAGAAGCCTGGACCAGGGCATAGTGAGAGGCAAAAAGGATTCCTGGAAACCTTCTAAGAGTTGTTAACATTTATTCAGTTGACCATTCACTTGACTGGCAAGTTGCTTGTATGGAGACAACTAAGTAGTAGAGAATGATTGAGCCCCCCATGAATGACTATGCCCCCTTTACCAATGAGGAGTCATGCTAGGCATTTGGGAAGATGGAGGACACGGTCTATTTGACATGGTGGAAGGATGCAAGAGTATGGTGATGGAGAGAGGTAGGCAGGGACCTGCTCTTGGGATTTAAGTTTTATCCTAGTGGCTCTGGGGAGCCCCTGAAAAATTTTAAGCAGAGGCATGATGTGGTCTGTTCACATTTTAAAACTAACACCCAGGGATCCCTGGGTGGCACAGCGGTTTGGCGCCTGCCTTTGGCCCAGGGCGCGATCCTGGAGACCCGGGATCGAATCCCACGTCGGGTTCCCGGTGCATGGAGCCTGCTTCTCCCTCTGCCTGTGTCTCTGCCTCTCTCTCTCTCTGTGACTATCATAAATAAATAAAAACTTAAAAAAAAAATTTAAAACTAACACCCAACTGCACTGGGAAATGAGCTTGAGCAGGCAGGACTGGGGGGAGGGAGACCCTGTAGGACACTCTTGAGTTAGTCCAGATGGGATGATGAAGGCATGGGCCGAGCAGTGGCTTAGGAAGGAGGGCACCGATGAGAGAATTGGAGAAGAGAAAGCAGTGGCAATTATTTCACACTCTTGGTTATCTCACTCCAAGGGAAGGGGACAGGAAAGAGTTTTGAAAAGAAGATTCCAGGGGTGGAAGGTAAACTAGAAGAGAGGGAGAGACACCCAGGGAGGAGCAAGTTTGAGAGGAGGAGGAATGGTCCAATGCAGTGGAGAGGTCAGGCCCAATACAGATGTGAGTGTCCAGTGGCTGGGCCACTTACAGACCCCTGGGGACCCTGGTGACGGAGAGGGTGAGGCAAGAAGGAGAGGTGACTGAGGAGGTTCATGGAGGGTGCAGAAGTGGGATCCCAAAGAGGGACCCCGTCTCTGGGAGCCTGCAGGAAAGGCCATGAGGGCAGCAGCAGATAGAAATGCTCAAGTGAAAAGGAGCTGGCTCATGCTGTATGGGCTCCATGCCACCAGGGGCACACACAAGGACGTTTGCTGAGAAAAAGGGCCCGGTGACAGGGGATGACAAGAGAGGTGACAAGGGACAGAGAGGTCAACGACCTAAGGGCCTTGCTGAGGCTGGACATCAGGATCCTGAGTGGTCAACAGCCTGCGCGGTGGTGCATTTTTTTTCTCCAGCTTTTTGGGTATAGAGTCACACATGGGACATTGGATCCATCCAAGGCTGGGGATGGCAGGGTTGCCATGAAGGCAGACCAAGTGTCACAGAATGATGCTGGCGAGGATGGCAAATGTGGGACAGAAGGATCAGGCTGGGCTGGAGGGAATGAGGCTAGAAAGGTGGTGATGACTTTGGAGGAGAGGGCGGGGTAACAGGTAGAGGCTCAAAGAAGTCCAAGAGCAGGTGCTGTGAGAGAGAGGGCATGAGAGAGGTTCTGGGGGCTGATATTTCAAAGCAGGGCCATATGGGGTGGCAGCGAGGTGGAGTAGAGCTGTGGAAATGAATTTCCAAAGAGAACTGTGAGAAACCAGAAAGAAGGAGCCTGGGGGAGCCCTGTGTTGAGGGATATCACTTGCTAAATGTCGGGCACAGGTCCACATTTTTTACATACATTATCTCATTTAATCCAGGCTATAACCATATGAGGTCCAGGTATTGGTATTATTTTCCCTTTTATAGCTGAGAAAGCTGAAGCAGAGCTGTGGAGTAACCTGCTGGGATTGAGGAACCCAGGATTAGATGGCTGGAGCCAGAGCCCCTGTTCTACCCAGGACACTAGCCCACCTCGTGGGAATTGGGGGAGCCTGGCCAGGATGGGGTGTTATTGGGTGTGCCCACCATTGTCTCCCTTCTTTTGGGAGCCAGCTAGTTCACAGGACCCTCCCAGTCCCCAGGAAGGAAGGGGTCAGTTATTCATGGAGCCATGAGACGTGGCCCCACCCAAGCAGGGGTGAAGGAGGGACAGAGAGTACAGATAGTAAGTCTCCTGTGCTGGTATCTCTAGGTCCTGGGGACAGACTCCAGAACTCCTTACCTGAGTCCCACTCTAGTTACCAAGTAAAGCCCTTGACCCCAGCGGGGAAGGAGACCCACAGCCCTGATGGCCTTTCCTGAGCTTAGAGTCTGCAGAGCATGCCCTACTATGAGGCCGACAGTCTGGCTAATTGTTCTCATTTACCACATGAGGTGACAGAGACACTTGAGCAGTGCCTTGCCCATGGTCACACAACTGGTAAGAGGCATGTCCGCTGGATGCTGAATCTTTCTCCATGCCCCTGCCCTGCATCTACCTCTGGGGACAAAGATGGTGTATCCCTCCCAGGAAAGCCAGACCTTTGGGGGCATTTGTGCAGGGATGATGTGATGATCCACTTCCTTCCCTCTTTCTCTCCACGCTCCCCCTCAACATGTCATCCCTCTCCACCCCTACTGACTCTATCAGTGGGAGACTAGTGGACCAGCAGGGTCCTTTCCACTGTGGCTGTAACAACAGGATCCCAGGTATTCAGACCTAACCCTGCAGCCTCCCGTGAGCCTCCTGAGGTGGCCAGGACTGGCTTCATCTGTTTTTCTCCTGGGTCAGGCTGACAGATGACCATGTTCCTCCTCAGGGCCAGCAACAGGGGGACCTGAACCCCAGGCAGTTGGGCCTTCAGTTGACAGCAGTGCTTAAACAAGCATCAGACAGACCTGGCTGTGCATCCCAGCTCTGGGCATTAAAAGCCGCGTGACAGCTTGGGGGACCGTGTCTAAATCCCTCAACTTCCTTCCTTCTGTAGCCTCAGTTCTCTCATCTATTAAACAGGTTTAATAAGACTGTCTACCCCATAAATCTGTTGGGAGGATTAACTGGGTTAATATGTGAAAACACCTACCACAGAGCCTGGCACATAGTAAATGCTTAATAAATGGCAGTGGTTACTGTTATTAATACTAAATGAAATTTGTAATGTCAGAGGAAAGGGCAAATCCCTAGTGGGCAAGCAATTCTGACTTGAGCCAGTTTGGGGGATACTGGAGTGTCAGCCCTCGTGACGCCGTCTGGGAGAGGGGCAGCCCTGTCCATGGTTTTGTTGGAAGCCTCTGATCAACCACTTTTCTGTCAATTCCTCTTACCACATGTGGGAAGCATGAAAGAGGTCCAGAGTGGTTCAATATTCCCTTTCTCAGGCATTCTGGATGACCTGGTTATTTAACTGACCAGTTGTAGACTCCCTTTCATTGCATTCACTCCCTTTCATGCATTCATGCATTCACCCAGCAAGAGTGCTGAGCCCCAACCAGTACTGAGGGTCAGCTGGCACAGACATATGGCTTAAAGTATTGAAAATATTGACATACTTCTGAATGGTTGGCAAACAGTTGCTGTCTCAAGGTCCTAACCATCTCCAACCACTCCCACTCCCACCCCCCATGGGAGCTGACTGGAGTCCTTCCCCAGGAGCCCCCACCCCACCCCATGCCTCTCCACTCTCCAGCAACTGAAGTTAACCCTGTAGTTAGAGCATTCCAGAAAGAATTGCACTGTTGTACAGAGAGGGATGCGAAAGGGGGCATGGGGAAGCACATCCCTTAGCTTTGACCTGCCAGGAGTTTCTTGATCTCTGTGGAAGAACAAATAGCTGGTCAGCGATCGATCAGCTGATCACATCTTGTCAGTCCTCCTCAGACCTGCCGGGGCTTGGCCTGAGCCTCATGAGTGGAGGAAGCTCATTCCTGATAGGTTCGGCAGCCACCCTCCTCTGGCGGTTTCAGCTACGCACCCCCCCGCCCCCCCCCCCCCCCCCGCAGCTCTCCCCAACACTTCCCCTACCCCATCTGCTTCCCTCCCCACCCCCTACCAGCTCTCAGGCTTTTTTCAGTGTCTTTCCTCACTGATCTATTAACCTGAATTCATTTTCTCCCTTACCATTCCCACAGCCGTTGCAATCACAAATGATCTATTAATTCACTGTCATTACAACCATTACTGCAATTATTATTGTGCCTTCAACTTGAGCCATTTGGTATAAAGGGGAGAGGATGTCATTAAGTGGGGTTTGATATGCAGCTGGTAAGTCACTCATAAAAAGTAATGAAGGATCTTCTTCCATTCCTGGAGTCAAGGGATGAATTTTTCATTTGGGAACTAATGGAAGGACTTCAGAAATGAGTGCCAGCTAGTGGTAAGGAACTTCTATATATAAAAGTAGGGCTCTCCTCTTCAAGGCAGCTATTCCCTCCATTTTACAGATCAGAAAACTAAGATTTACAGAATAGTCGTGAGGCTTACGTTGCACAACATATGACAGCGTATGATCCAACAATGGCTTATCTGGCCATTCCCAGTGCATGTCCCTGAACACTGTCTCTCAGGCTCAAAGGAACATGCATGAGAGGGATGCACAGGCTGATGGCTCTGTGGATAATGAAGAGCAATTGAGTTTAGAGTGAAAAATTCATTTCTCCCTCCTGCTTCCCCTTCCCACCTCTTATACCCAAGCAACCACACACACGCGCCTCCACGGGTCCTGAATCATTGCCAAATGCACAAAGATTTCTCTGGCAAGTGAGGAGCAGGACTCATCCCAAATCCTGTGCCCCTTCCCGCTGCATGCCACGCTTACAGCTGAGAATGAGTCTCTTGGTAATGATTCAAAGTAGCTTCAGAATTTCTTTTTTCTTTTTCTTTTTCTTTTTTTTTTTTTTTTAAAGATTTTGTTTAGAGACACAGGCAGAGGGAGAAGCAGGCTCCCTACAGGAAGCCCCACATGGGACTCAATCCTGGGTCTCCAGGATCACACCCTGGGCTGCAGGCGGTGCCAAACCGCTGCGCCACCGGGGCTGCCCAGCCCCAGAATTTCTAAGGCCAAACTTCCTGGAAATTCCTGAAGCATTTCTGTATGTTGCCCCCTCTTCCTCCCAAGAGGGAAGAAGGTGTTGCCTTGATGTTGAAGTCCTTCGTGCAGTGACCTGGGCTGGCCATGCAGAGAGCTGGAGGTGGCGTGAGTTACAAAACCCAGATAACAGATATCTTTCCTGTGGGACCTGTTGCCTTTATTTTATTCATGAATCTTCTATTAACTTGGAGCATTCCGCTGGCTAAGTTCAGTAGTTGGAAAACAGACTCTTCTCTCATTCTTTTTCTCTTCTTTTATCCTTTACTTCCTCAAATGCTTACTGAATGTCTCTTAGGGCCAGTCCCTAGGTTACATAAGAGGGACACCAAGATTGAGGCTGCTCGGTCCCTGCCTTCAAGTCTAGGGTAAGAGATTGACATGAAAACTAATGATACAAGATGGGAAGGGAGGAAGAGAGCATGGTGTAAGATGCTATGGGAGCCCCAAAGAGGGGCTGATTGATTGCTTTTGGGCACCAAGGAAAGTTTTACTGGAGGTGATTCTTGAAGGGTGAGGCTGGTGCAGTCTCCAGATGAAACATATTGCAGGAGTGGATAGGGCAGTGGAAACAGCTGGAGATGTAGGGGCAGACTTGAGGGACGTTAGAAAGGTCAAGAATTCATACCTGGTGATATTTGAGGATGAGGAGAGACAGAGAAAAGCCACTCATCCAGGGTCATGGAGCTAGGAGAGCTGTAGAGGGTGGGGACAGGCACGCAGGAAGTCTAATTTCAAAACCTGTGCTCCCCTCCAGGCTGCCCTTGCCTTGTAGGGGGCTGGGAGGCTGCACCTGCTTGCCAGGTTTAGGTGGGCTTGTGAGTCTCAGGATGGACTGTTGCCTGAGCCCCCGCCCATGCCCCCTCCTCAAACCAGCCCCACCTCCTCTTAAACCTCTTGCTGGATGACACTTGTCCATTGTCACTGGGCACCCTGAGGTCCAGAGGCATGAACACTCACAACATTCTGACCAGACCCTCCTACAGACCTATTGAAGTGTGAGACCACCAGTATCCACATTTGTCCTGTCTCCAAGACAGCGGTGCTCTCCTCTGCTGGCTGTGCTCAAGTCTAAATCTCTCTGTTACCCTGAGTTCAGGACACTGGGGTTCAGAACTCAGGAATACTCAGGACATTGGGGCACCAATCACCTCTGGGTCTTTTCATCTTCTCCCTCTGACTGGATCTTTCTCTCTCCTGTTTTGATGAAATCCTCTATTTGTCTTACTCAGTTGTAGGACGCCCAGTACCTGCAAGACAGAATCCAGATTCCATTTTGTGATAGTCAGGGTCCTTGCTGACCTGGCCTCTCTTCTCTGCTCCAGTTGCTTCTCTCACACCTGCGTGGTGCTCTGTGCTCCAGCCTCTCATTTGTAAAATAGTCTAATAATACTCCCTAACTCATAGGAGTGTTAGGTGCTCTAATGCTCTGCTGGATGACAAGGACTTAACATGGTTCTCGGTACAAGGTAGATGTTTGAATAATGATAGGGATTGTTATTCTGGTGGAGGTGGAGGAGCCTTGGTGGGCTTCACAGAGGGGGTGGCATTGGGGCAGCCATTGAAGGATGGAGACGATATGGACCAGTGGTTGAAAAGGTGGGAATGCTGGCAGGAGAGAGAGCACCGGCAAAGGCATGTGAGAGTTGGTGCTCAGACCTGGAGCAATTCAGATTGGCTGGGTCCTGAGGTTGTGGAAAGGAAGAATAGAGGATAAAATCTGGAAGTGCAACATTAACCTGGGTTTGGACTTTGTTCTGTGAACAGTGGAGAAGCCATGGAAGATGCTGGGCAGGGTCACTGGCTAAGTCACCATCTTCTTAAACTTGTGCATCAGCTTCCAACTCTCCACTTCCTCTCTCTCTTTTTAAAGATTTTATTCATTAATTCATGACACACACACACACACACACACACACACACACACAGAGAGAGAGAGAGAGAGAGAGAGAGAGAGAGGGGCAGGGACACAAGCAGAGGGAGAAGCAGGCTCCACGCAAGGAGCCCGATGTGGGACCCAATCCTGGGACCCCAGGATCACGCCCTGGGCCGAAGGCAGGCGCTAAACTGCTGAGCCACCCAGGGATCTCCTCCACCTCCTCTCTGATCCCACCCTACGACCACATGCCAGGGGTCTAGCACAGGGTCTGGCATAAATCTCTGTGGAGGGGAATGGTCGTGTGGGGAGTGGCACGGAGAGGAAGAGAGTGTAGAGCTGGGGATGGATCTTCAGGAGGCCATTGTGCTGGCTTGGGTGGGAAGTGAAACCGGACCCAGGGCAGGTGCAAGGCAGCCAGAGAAGACTGCAGTGGAATTGACCAGGAGAGGAAACCTCTTGGTAGGATGGATGGGACAGGCATTGTGACCAACTGGGATGATGGACTCCAGGCTGTGGCCAATAATTGGACAGAGGAGCACAAGGCCAGGAGCAGATCTGAGGCAGAGCAAGTCTGATGTCAAACACTGTGGCAGGCAGGTGGTACCGTCCTGGAAGGAGCTTGAACAGGGAGCCATGGTGTGGGGTGGGAGATTGGTTAGGTTTCTGAGAGGAGAAAAAGACAGGACCTGGGGGAGGGAGGGCACCCTCATGAAGAGAACAGAGAGGGGAGGGGTATCTTTGCTGAACTTCAGCTTCTTTAAAAGTGGGCAACATTGCCAAGTTCATGGGGTGTTCTGAGCCTAAATGAGATTCAGGTGTAGTCCTTAGCAACCTGCCTGGTGCAAAGTAAGGTCTCAAGACATCATCACCACCACCACCACCATCATCAAAGGACTCAACTGTATTTCCTGCTGAACTCAGGAGCCTCAGATATTTGGATAATAAAGTAACCAAATAAGTGGCCTAATACCTTGAAAGCAGTCACACCTCTAGTGGACTCCTGCTTGTATCTGTTCTTTCTAGAAGTCCAGGAAGCCTCAGAGACTTCTAGAGCTGGAGGAGTCTGGAAGTCACAGGCCAGCCTTGGTCAGCAGGCTGATTCTTAAACCATCATGGATGGGGTGTGGGGCCTCCATGGATACACTTGGGACACACCTCCTACTGAGCCCCTGTAGGACCTCCCAAGAGCTGGCCATCCCCACACCACCCACCTGCTTTCACTAAATTAAATAAGGCTGAGAAAAACCAAACTCACTGAGAAAGAGTGAGGTATCAAATGGACCCCTGTGAAGCCAAGCATGGCCTCCCCCAAGCCCCAGCCTCTCCAATTCAAACCCAAGATGCCTGCCTTTCTGGTATGATTTGGGAAGTCAGCTTAGTTGAGGAAGCTCGTGGTTTCTGGGTGCGAAATAGGAAGAGGGAGGATCAATGATATTTTTTCCTGTTGTGGAAGACAGGGTCATAGAGGAGCAGAGGCAGGCCCTCGGGCTACAGAAAAAGCCATAGGGCTTTGTTAGGGTGGCCATAGCAGTGAGCCTTGGGCAGGGCTCTAGAGGGGGGGCTTACCTGTCCTGCCAGCTCAGCATGGCCTGGACCTGGCCCACCCTCCCAGACTCTCGGTCCCTACTATGCCACCTGCCACTGTGACTGTGACTCAGCACTGCTCTGGGAGGAAGTGCCCTGCACTGCTTGGTTCTGTTTCCAGTGAGGGGTGGGCTCCGTTGGGGGTTCCCACAAGAGATGTGAGCCACTTGAGCAGGAGAAGCCTGCTTCCTGTCCTCAGGATAGGTGCTGGAATGTGGGCTGCAATGGAGGCTGGGTGGGTTCTGGAGGCCCAGGCCAGGGGCCCCCCCACAGGTCTGCTGGGAACAGCTTTCCTGAGGTCTCTGCCACCCTCTCTTTGCAGTCCCGAAGTAGCGTGCAACAGGGGGACCTGGATGGGGCTCGGAGGCTGGGTCGCCTGGCCCGGCTGCTCAGCATCACCTTCATCATCATGGGAATCATTATCATCATCGTGGCCATGACCGTCAACTTCACAGGTGAGGCCCCGTCACAGGGAGCCAAGCAAGCCAGCTTGCTCGGGACTACGGAAGGGTGCAGCCCAGCTCCCTGGGGAGGGGGCAGTGGGAATGAGGTAAGAGCACATGGGGGACATAGACCGATCGTCTCTCAGAAGTGACCCTATCCCCGGTGGTGCCCAGCTGAATGAGACTGGCTTCTGACTTGCCTTTCACCCGGGTCATTAGGAAAGGGTATGGGAAAAGCACAGGCCTGGGAGTCAGAGGCGGCCAGCTCCAGTCTCAGCTCTGAGGGACTTGGGCTGGTGTCGTGTCTGGCTGAGCCTTGTGAGCATCACCCAAGATCATGGATGTGATGCTGCTTGGTGAATGGTGGGCCCGCCCTGGAAGCATTCCTGTTGCGATGGCCAGCACATACTGGGAATAAACAATGCATGTGGTGGAAGTCTGGGGGGAACACTCTGTGAGCCCCCAGAGTTGGCCCAGGGAAATTTTTTTTTTCTTTATTTTATTTTTATTTATTTATGATAGTCACAGAGAGAGAGAGGCACAGAGACACAGGCAGAGGGAGAAGCAGGCTCCATGCACCGGGAGCCCAATGTGGGATTCGATCCCGGATCTCCAGGATCGTGCCCTGGGCCAAAGGCAGGCACCAAACCGCTGAGCCACCCAGGGATCCCTGGCCCAGGGAAATTAACCAAGTGAGGGCACCATTTTGAAAGGTGACCCTCAGCTGCTCAATGGGCCAGCACAGCTTTGAGTGTCTGGGCTGTGCAGGGCAGCGTTGTCACATGCTCGTCTTGGGAAGCCCCCAACCATCTCTGCCTCTTGCAGGGAACAGCCTAAGCTTTTCCCCTAAAGACTTGGCTACTCCAGATGCGCCATGTGGACCAGCAGCAGTGGCTGCTGACACCAGGAGTGTGTCAGAAACGCAAAGTCTCAGGCCCCAGCCCAAACCCACTGCATTTCAGCTAAGGGTCTGCATTTCAGTAAGATTTCCAGTCCAGTCATTAAAGGAGGCACTGATTTAGAACAGGAGGGTTCAACCTGGGGCAGAAAGCCTGAGATTCGGCGGTGGGGTCATGGGCAGCCCTGGCCACTTTGGAGAGGGAAGAGTTCAGTTTGTGTTCAGCCTGCTTGGGTTTCAAATCCACGTCCTCCACTGTCCAAGTGTTTGAAATGAAGCACGTTCTATGCTGTCTGTGGGGCTGGCGGCCGCACAGGAACATGAGGGGCAGGGGCCTGCTGGTGTGAGCATTAGCTGGGGAGCCCCCTGTGCACCTCAGCCTCCTTTGTCCTGTGGCTGCTTATCACGTTTGCCATGACTTTTTTGACGGCAAAGGATGAGTATTGAACTCAAACTGGCAAAGGGAATTGTTTGAAAAACTCAGGCCTCGATGGTTCTATGTTTGGGGGTCCTCTGGCGCTGTGAACTGACAGCTGAGGCTGCAGGTGGGAGTTTAGACACCCCAGTCAGAGGACCCTGTTGCCTCTTCCCATTAGGAAACAAAACCCCAAATCCTCCAGGCAAGGACTTGAACGCCTGTTCTGAGCTCTCTTCTGCCGTGACTGTTCTCTTTACAGTTCCAAAGAAATAAAACCAACCGGGGCACTGCGCTGGTGGAGGCAGCCCTGGCCGGCTGGAGGCCTCCAAACTCACACACCCCACCTCCCGCGGGAGCACAGGACAGTGACGTCCCTGAGCCCCCAAAGCACGAACTTGGAGGGAAGCCCCCAGGTCTCCCCACTGTCAGCCCACATTAGATGCAAAAAGCAAGAAGAACGAATAATGTGGTTTAATCTGATGGACACGGCCCGGTGTTTGGCCTCGGTGTACTGGCTTGTTTCTTATCCCTACGATCTCCTGACTCACCAAGCAGCACATATTGCCTGTCGGAAGGGGAACCAGCTCCGCGGAGGAGATGCAGAGGAGAAACAGCACATTCCCTGTGTGTCTGATGAGCAGGAGCCAGGACGTGGGACTTTCTCTTTTGTATTTTTGTGGGCGGGGTGGGGGGTGCCCGGGTGTAAAAAAGATTATTTGCATGCCTTGTGCCACATGCTTGCTTCGATCCCAGCTCAGAGGCTCAGCTGCCGCCCAGCACACACCCTGGGACCTCCTTGGGCACCCAAGATGTGCAGGTGCCTGGAGAGAGGTGACGGGCCCCCTGCATCACAGGGCGGAGGTACCAGAAGGAATGCTGGTGAAGACAGGACTAGGAACTGCACCTCTTCTCTAGCTTTTCAATTTCAGGATCATCTCTGCTGAGAGCTCCGGTCCCAACACGTCTCCCCGGATGACCCAGCCTGCCTCTTGCTCCCTCCCTACCTGTGCCGTTGCCTGGGGTCTGACCCCAGACCTGCTCAGCCCATGAGGAGCCCAGACCTGAGCTTGCCTCCTGCGATGGCCTCCCTGATGGTCTAGGGTACAAACTTGGGACCCCATGCAGAGTAGTTCCCAGCCCAGAAGCCCCTGATGCTCTGTGCTTTACCCTGTGTCCCTGGCCATCCACAGACTACAAAGGCTTTCCCTAGAGGGGGTTTTGGGAACACCTTTGGTGGGGGACTTCCCATGGGCTCCCAGGCTATTAGCAGGGAATGGGTTGGAGGGTTTGATGAAGGTTTAGTGTTGATTTGGTCTAGAGAGTTCTAAGATGGAGGGAAGGGCCTGGCTGTAGGGGCCAGTCTGGGAGAGTGGGAGGCCCTGGGCTTGGGAATACACTCATGTGCCGGGAGACAGGGAGTGACACTATGGCTTCTGTGTCAGGACCTAAGTTGACAACTGAAAGGACTGAACAGGGTCCTTTGACCTCCTGCCTGGTTTCTTGCCCTGGGATTCTCCCCAGACTTCTACTGGCACAGGCTCTGCCCACAGGGGCTTCTCCTAGGCCCACCTACCTTGCTGGCTTCAGCTCCCAGGCCCTGCCCAGTAGCCGGTGGGCGTTATGGCCCCTGATGGGAGGGCCTGTTCCCAGCCACAGCCAGACTAGCCCCAGGCTGGCAGACATGGTTTCCCCTGCACCCATTCAGAGCCCTCGTGCCTTCTCTCAGGTCCCCTGCCTGTCTCCCCGACGCTCCTCAGAGCTCCTGGGAGGGAGCCTGTTAGCACAGAGGCTCTGTCTACCAGGAGGAGTCCCAAGAGCAGCTCTGAACTTTCTAGAAGGGCCTTGGTGGCAGGGGAGGGATGCAGGGCCCAGGGGCACTGGGCGGATCCCTCTGGGGCCCAGCATTCCTGTTCCAGCGTCAGTTCCTCAGTTCCTCCCCTGGGGAGCAAACTCCGGAAGGAGGGGCTGGCTTTGCTTTACAGGACCTCTGAGGCCCAAATAGAGATGCCTCTGTTGGGGGAGGGAGAGAGGGAGCCCAGAGTATTTGTGTCACTTGCCAAGTCAGGTTGGGCCAGGAGCTGTCATGACATCTGTGGAACTGGCCGCTCATGAGTTGGTGGTCTCCTGGCAAGCCCTGGGGACCACAGCTTCAGCACCCCAGGGGGAAGAGAGAGGGTGACTAGCTGGTTTAGGCATGGTCCTGTCCGGAAAATGATGGCCAAGGCGGGGCTGGTGCTGTGACTGGCGTACACACCCAGACCTGCCCTGGATCTGCACAGGCACACACTTGTCCACACTCAAAGCCCAGAAAAGAGAAGCCACTGGCAGACAGCCACAGGACAGCGGGGGCGTCCTTCCGTTCAGGAGAGGACAACTTGGGAAACTTGTAGTTGTACCAAGGACGGAGCTCAGAGGCTCTGAGCATTGTGGAGGCAGAGGCCCCTGGAGTCTGATCCCTCTGGCCAGAGGACCAGGAACCCTGCAGAGAGACTGGGGGGGAGGGTCCCCTGACGCCTCCACCCACAGGCAGCCTGGCACCCCGAGGCCTCACCCCTTGCTGTCCCTGCTCCACTGGAGGTCCAGCCGCTGGCCACATGAACCCTCCAGCTTGGGGCGCTGACGCAGCCTCTCCCTGTGTCCCAGGGGGAGAACTACCCCCACCGCCACCCGGCAGGTGGCCCCTCTGTATCGCTTGGCTTGGGAAGAAATAAAGCTGAAAGTAAACATGCACCACGGGCCTGTGTCTTTGTGCCGCCAGGGCCAAGGGGGTCCAAACCACGGGGGCACGAGCGGAATTCACTCAGCCTGTGGGTTCCAGGGTTCCAGGGCTGGGGCTGGGAGCTGGGCAAGGGGAAACACTGGGACTGGGCAAGGGAAACACTGGGAGCTGGGCAAGGGCACACTCAAGGTGGTCCCCTGGGCAAGTCTGTCCTCCCTGGGCCTCAGTTTCCCTAATGAGGAATGCCAGTCCCATCCTTCCTCAGCTGTTCTTTCTGCATCTGGACAAAGACCTCAGGAGCAGAGAGTAGAGAGCAGGAAACCGCCACCTGCTGACAGCCCGGCACCTGCTGGGCACTTCATGTACATGGGTAAATCCTAGGGGCTACGAGTGTCATCCCCTGGTTCAGATTGGTAAACTGAGGCGCCAAGATGGTCGGGGACCTGTGCCAGGTCACACCATGCCTGGCACATAGGAGGTGCTGAATAAATGTTGGTGAATTGACCCTTTCCCTAGGGCTGACCCCAAAGTTGGCATCTTGCTGCCACACTTTGCTACCCAGAGAGGAAAGCCCTATGGAAGGAAAGGCAAGGTAGTCCCAGTGGGGGAGGGGAGGGGGGAGGGGGGCCACGCCTTGCCTGCAAGAGGGCAGGCTGAGCGGGGAGGTGAGTGTGGGCAGAGTGACAGCCCCTCCTCTTTCCTTCCCTCCCCCTCTGGGGGTTTCTTTTATAAGGGCGCTAATCCCAGAATGCTGTTGACCTCGGCCCCTCCCAAAGGCCCTACCTCCTAACACTCACCTTTTTTTTTTTTAATTTTTATTTATTTATGATAGTCACAGAGAGAGAGAGAGAGAGGCAGAGACACAGGCAGAGGGAGAGAAGCAGGCTCCATGCAGGGAGCCTGACGTGGGATTCGATCACCGGTCTCCAGGATCAGGCCCTGGACCAAAGGCAGGCGCTAAACCACTGTGCCACCCAGGGATCCCATCCTAACACTCACCTTGAGGGGTAGGATTTCAACATAGAAATTTGGGAGGGACACAGCAAGCAGATACTGAGAGAGCCATGAAGGGAGCAGCCACCTTTGTCCCAGAGTGGGAGGGAGGTTCCCCAAAGGACCCTGGGCTAGGCCCCCTCCCTCTCTCCTTCCACAAACCTCTATTAAGTGTGGAGTGCTCTGATCAGATGGCAGGTGGCACCAAATGTGGGGTGTCCCAATCTTTTGGGGGCTAGTGGTGCGGGTGGTAAAAGGATTCACCCAAGGCAGGACAAAGGAGATAGAAGTCTATTGAATACACTGTAAGGGAGCAGCGGGCAGGACGGGGAGAGACTGTCTGGGACGAGGTGGTGGTGAGGGGGGGTCACAGTTATAGAGCAGAGTGAGGGAGCACAGGAACTTAGGGAATTTGTTCTTTTTTGGTAATCGTAGGAACTGTGCCCGGTTGTAATTGGTTAATTAGGGCCTATGGTTATTTCAGGTTGGGTCACCTGATAGGTCTGTTTGCACTCAGCCCGGTTGTCCCTGTGGCCCTCTTACCTCACTCAGCTTCCAGTGCTCACACCTGCTGCCTAGAAGCTGCCTCCACATCAAGCACCGACTACATACCAGGCCATGTACTGGACCCTGAGGACACAAAGATGAAAAGGACAAGTTTTCTGGACCATATGACCTTTGACCTAAAGGGAAAGTTCTGGAAGGAAGGAGAGAGTTAAGTTCCTGAGGGCAGGGTAAGTGAATGTGCCCTGGGTAGATGAGGGCCGCAGGGAGGGAACCTGGGGCAGAAGCCTGTCCTGGGAGGTCAGGGGAACCGAGAGCAGGAAGGTGGCCTCCACCAGGAGCCTCTCATGACATTTCCAAAGATATTTAAAACATTACCCACGGATCCCAATGAAGATGAGATGCTACCATTGTAATGCTGCCAATTTAAGGTGATGGACACTTCCTACCCAGGGGCACTGCCGGGAACAATCACATCGCCTGAGTGCCTGGCTTGGTAGTCTGAAAGCATCATTTGTCAGACACAACCCAATTTTAGAAACTTTGCACGGGAAGCAGGTAGTACACGTGTCTTACAATCAGTGAGGGAAAAGTTAGAGCTTCCACAATGCACAGGCCTCAGATGACAGATGACGGTACCCTGGGATGAGGGATCTGGCCTCTCTGAACCCCAACTCACCATCTGTAAGTGGGGTGATAATCTGCTCTGTGAATCCACAGGGCTGCTGGAAGCCTGATGGCAGGCTCCTCCAGGTGAAGCATGAGAGCTTGATACATGTGGGGAGCACAGCCTGACTCCAGCCTGGAGAGCATCCCAGAGTCTGGGCAGTTCTGGGCACCCTGTCCTGACCCTTGAAGCCCCAATGTCCTCCATCCCCAGTCCTATCTGCCTCCTCCCCACTTCCCGGCACATGATAGGAGACAACCCTGTGTGCCCTGGAAAGCTCTCTGGCTCAGGCCCCCAAAACTTTCCCTCACTGTCCATGTCACTGTGAGCAGACCCCTGGCCTCTCTCTGGGGCTGTGTCCTCAAGTGAAGGAGTGAGCTGAGCTGGTGTCAAGTGGGCTTCTCAATCCTGGCTGCACCACGGAATCACCTGGAGCTTCAGGAAATGCTGAGGCCTGGCTGCCACCCTTAGAGAATCTGGTTTAAATGTCTGGGGTGTGGCTGGAGCATCTGGATTTTTAAAAGCTTTTCAGTGGTTATTCCAATGCTCTTTTGAGGTTGGGAGCCACTGGGATAGACTCTTGAGCCTCGCTACTCAAAGCGCGGTCACTGGACCATTAGCTTGGCCATCAGCAGCAACTGGCAAAAATGCAGAAACCCAGGCCACAGCCTAAACTCTAACAAGATCCGTGGGGGGTTTATCTACAGGTTACGTTTGGGGAAGCTCTGGTTTGGATGCCTGGAGAGGTGCTAGCTGGTCTCACCTTAGGTGCACCTTCTCCAACGGGGCTCTGATCTCCCCTCCAAAAATAACAGTCATTTTCCTTTCCTTCTTATTACCAGGATCTACTGTAACAAACTGAGAAAAATCTAGGCAATACTGAGACACAAAGAGAAGGACAAAGAGAGAAACCCCAGATAAGTTTGGCATTTCACAGCAGAAGAAGTCTGCACTCCTCTCCCCAAAGTGTTTGCCAGCAAGGCTGTGGCCTCTGTGTAGGGGGCACATGCATGTGGGTGGAGGTCAGAGGGTCATCATGGAGGGTGTGCCCCCAAAAGCACCATTCCCAAGGAAGCATGAAACTTCCCCAGCCTCTGCCCCATGCACTATGGACCTGATGGAATCTGCTGGAAAGTCAAACAGGTGTCTTAAAGCTACTGCTTGGATGAAAACTTCTTGTAACCAGAATGAACTCTCTGGCTCTCCTGACTCTCTACCCTCCAGACTCTGGGCCCTAGAGGGGATGTCTCTTTCACCTTCATCCTGAGGTGGGAGTTCCTACTCCAGGGGTTGGATCTGTACCCATAGTTTCTTTGTGCTTAAGGACACACGGGCCCCTCCAGGTGGAGGAGGTTTGGAAATTGTACAAAGGTCCCTTCCTGGGTATGTTTGCAGCCCAGCTCCCAGTCTGGAGCCCTGAGGACAGTGCCCCCGGCCCAGAGGCCTGCCCACACCGCAGAGTCCCTCCCTGGAGCCCAGGGCAGAGCCGGTCTGCTGGAAGCTGGGCCTGCCAGGGCTTCTGCCTCCTGCATTATTGATCTGCTGCCTGGCCGTGGACATGAATAATTCAGCAGGGGAAGGAAGCACTGAGGACTACAAATTGGAGGCATCCAGGCTCCTCCCACCTTAGTGCTCAGGGGTTATTCCTCTTTGTTTAATGGGCTTCCTGAATCTCAAGTGTCTCCTCCTGCCCACGGGTAGGCCCAGTATAGGTCCTGCAGGCTCGGGGTGGCTCTGGATCCGGCCCAGCTGGTACAGAACTGCCTGCAGCTGCAGGAGCCAGGTGACCCATCCTGGCCATGCTTCCTTCTGCTCACCTGGGACTCTAGAGTCACTGGGCCTGACTTCACTGGCTGAGCCTTTTAACTTCTCTGACTAGCTGGGTCCTTATGCCTGAGAAGGTCCTCATGTCATCCTGACCTGCGGTGCCTGCTCTGTAAGCAGGAGCCAGTAATGATGTCGATGTCATTTATGATACATGGTGGCTTCTTTCATTGGTGTCCAGGTCTTGGCCAAGGGCTGAGGGCACTGGCTGGGAAGGGGTGAGTGCTGGATGATGGAGAAGCCTGCTTGGCGTGGGGTGCAGTCGGAGCCTCAGGGGTGTGGCCCTGGCAGTGAAGGGGGCCGTGGGGGGACATCACAAGAATTATTCAGGATTGGATCCCTGGGTGGCGCAGCGGTTTGGCGCCTGCCTTTGGCCCAGGGCGCGATCCTGGAGACCCGGGATCGAATCCCACGTCGGGCTCCCGGTGCATGGAGCCTGCTTCTCCCTCTGCCTGTGTCTCTGCCTCTCTCTCTCTCTCTGTGACTATCATAAGTAAATAAATAAAAATTAAAAAAAAAAAAGAATTATTCAGGATTCCTCCTGGGATTTTCTTTCTCTGACCAAATGTTTCCAAACGACAGTCTCAGGGGCCCCAGAGCCACCTGGGAAAGGCAATGGGACTGCAGGTTTTGGAGTCCATCAGCTCATCCTGACACTGTAGATCTCGGGCCCAGTTCTGTTCCACGTTTCCATTTAACTCATATTTATTAAGGGTAACGTACAATGTATAATCTCAGGCCAAACTCGGGTGTGCAGGAAACTTCATTTCTCTTTTGCCCCGACATGGCTGGTGGCAGAAACGTAAGTGTGGTCGGTTCAGATGGCTTTCCCTTTTCCCTGCGGATTGCAGCTGGCTGGGGTGTTGGGGACAGAGGTGGCAACAGTCTGGTCCTCATTCCATTGTCCTTAGTCCCTGTAGAGGGCTGCGGAGTCAACCTTTAGTTACCCCGTTGGTCTCCGCTTTGGCTCCTCTGCTCCTCCACCCTCTCCTTTGCCTGAAGATGGCTCCGTTGTCTCCTGAGTCCATCCCTTCTGAACACCAGTGCACGCAAGATAGGGTTCTTTTTTCTCATTTAACAAGAAGTCCAGAGGTAGGCAGCCAATGGTGAGGTGCAGTGTGCCCATGGGGTCATCAACCAGGTGCCTGCAGTCTGCTCGCTTCACCATCCAAGCCTAAGGCTTTTGCCCTTTTGCCTTCTGGCATTCCACCTTAGGCATGGCCCCAGGATGGCTGCAGGGCTCCAGCCATTCCCACTAGGGAGAAGGAGGAAAGGGGGAGGGCAGAAAGGGCCAACGAAGGCTGAGTGGGCTCCATTTAAAGGGCTTTCCTGCAAGTCCCATCTAGTGACTTCTGCTTTCCATTCTTTGACCTCAGCTGTGTCACATGGCCACCACTGGCTGCAAAGGAGGCTGGAAGTACAGTCTTCTCACCGGGTAGGCTGCTGTCCCAAGGAAAAGCAAGGTTCTGTAAGGAAGGAAGGCAGGGAAAATGGACACTGGGCAGCACCAGGGCTTCCCGCCACGTTGGCTCTGTGGGCTGTAGATGTTCCGTCAGGCTGCCCCACGTGCTGCCTGCCCAGACCCACTAGCAGTGTTTGTCTTCTCTGGGGCCCTGCTCTCCTTCTACCTGCTTAACCAGAGGAACATGCTCAGAGCCCCTCTGTTCCTGCATCTTATAAACCCACCAAGAGCTGCATTGTATGTCCCCCTCACCACCGCCACCACCACAACTGCCATGGGAGCAGACAGGCACCTCCCCGCCTTTCTCATTTCCCTTCTGATCGGGGAGTCTTGGGGCAGGAGCCCTGCTCTGACTCCTCTTACACATATTCTTCCAAATCTATTTCTTAAGCCACTAGTTCTTTCAAAAAACTAGGCTTTTGAAACTCAAAAGCCAAGAACTGGCTCCTTTTCCTTCCTGCTTTTTCTTGGGTCTTTCCTACCTTGAGATTAAGACTGAGTGAATGGAGGAAAGGATGATTCAGAGAAATACGAGAAAAGGAAAATATGTGGTTAATATTTCAAAGCAATACTCTGCCACAAATACACTGCACTGAATGCTTTTCCTAGTGGCCCGAGCCTCGGTACAGGAGCAGAGCAGGTGTGGTCTCTGCTCACAAGCTGCCCACAGCCTAGGAAGGCAGAGAGACACACAAAGTAGACAGAGCCCGGGCTGTGTGAAGATGGGGATAAGCAGAGGGCATCCCAGCAGTGCTGAGGAGGGGTCAGAGGGCTCCCCGTGGAGCTGAGCTGAGTGAATGGTGGGAGGAAGAAAGGGTGAGGAAGGGCATCTTAGGAGGGGAATAGCCTGAGCAAAGCCCCAGAGGTCTGGAGGGGTGTGGACTGTGCCACAGAAGACACCATGACATTGCACAGCCTAGGAGGGGTGGGAGCAGACAGGTGGGGAGGACCCCGCCAATCACAGGAGGCCTGGGAGCTACTGCCTGGGTCCAGGACTCCATGCTTGGAGACGTTTCTTGTTTCTGTCTTTTTATCTTTTATATATATATATATGTATATATATATATATATATATATACATATATATATATATTTTTTAAGATTTTATTTATTTGAGCAGAGAGAGAGAGAACACAAGCAGGGGTAGCAGGAGAGGGAGAAGCAGGCTACTCACCGAGCAGGGATTCTGATGTGGGGCTCGATCCAGGACCCTGAGATCATGACCTCAGCCAAAAGCAGATGCTTAACCCAATGAGCCATCCAGGCGCCCCTCTTGCTTCCGTCTTAAGTGGATCCTGTCCCTAACTACGCCGTCTTTCCAGAAGCAGGGCCTTACTTCTCACTGAGCTATCTGCTCTTCATGTTGCCATATCAGAAGCAGATGTTTCCTTCTTATTTATTTATTTATTTATTTATTTATTTATTTATTTATTTATATATATGTTTCCTTCTTATTGCTCACCTGCCTTCATCTTCCTGAGGGCACTAAAAGAGTTAAGCTGACCAACATGAAAATCAGCATTATTATTATTCCTACTAATATGTGCAGCTAGTTGTCAATAATTGCTGAAGAGTACAGCTTGCGCTTTTCTTGCTTTGAAACAGCATTAGCAACATACTGTCAGGCTTGACACTTTTCCTTTCCTTGTCACCCAAGGTGAATCATAAATAAAACTTAATTGAGAAATCCTCTAAATTGGAGATTGGCAAACTTTTTCTGTAAGGGGTCAGATAGTAGCCCTAAAGGAGCCATTGATAATACAAAAATGAATGAGTATGGCCAGGTTCCAATAAAACTTTATTTATAAAAACATGTGGACTGGAATAGCCCCATGGGCCATACATAGTCTGCCCATCCTCGTTCTAAACCCACTCAACATATTAGTTTCTGTAGCAGAGACTAGCTTGCTTGCTTTCCTCCCCCCCGCCCCCTTTTTTTTGGCATGGGCCAAGGTCCAGGTGGGAAAGTGTTGGGCTCATCTCACAGCAATGTCAGGAAGGCTGGTTAGTGCACCTGGTTCCTGCCTAGTAGGTGATTAATCTCTTATTATAGGTAAATTAATGACAGTAGAAGAGTGAATTGATTGCTCATCCTATGATGATAAAACCCATTATAAACACCAGTTAAAGAAGGAAGAGTCAGATCATCAGTATCAATGCTGGAAATAAACATGGACTCTAATTCCAAAAGGCGTTACCGCAAATTCCCATAGGCCATGGGGTGGGAACTAGGGGTGAGAGGAAGAGGAAGGAAATGCAACCTCTGTGTTGAGGAGCTCCTGGGGTGTCCAGGGAGGCATGTGGGAGCCAACCATCTGCTGAAGACATAGAGACCACCTGATCGGGAGACAATGGGACAGGCAGGGTCACACACCTTGGCCCCATGGCTGGAAAAGGGGTCTTGGGAAAAGAGTTCTATCATCAAATAGATCAGGAAAACATCGAATTAAATACAGCTAAGTAGAGCGCTGGACTGGAAGACTTCTCAGAGCCTTGAATACACCACCATGCAACATGAATCTCCAAGAGAGAATAGAGATGCGGCATTTCCTAAAATCAATGCACCGCCAAGCCCTTTCTTTGAGGAGCTTTTTTCTTGCAAACCTACTTTAGATTTGCAGAGCCGAACATTTCCCCATATTAATAGAGACTCTTTGTGAACATCTTTTTTAGTGGCTGTATAATATGTATAAACCATCACTTATTTATTTGCTCATCTCTTCTCCTATTGCTGGGCACTTAGGGGCCCAGTTTTTCTGTCCTTTTTTTTCCTGCCTATAATTTAAAAGCAGGGCTTAAGCACAAGGGGAGCAAAGTCTGAAGGTGTTCCAGGAGCAGCTCTTGCCCTTGAGGACTTACTGGATTCCAAGGCTCCTGAGAGCCAGGGACTACGGCCCTGGTCACCATGGCAACCAGAAGGGCTGGGAAGTGGGAAGATGCTGGCAGATGGGGGCTACACGAGGCAGCCCCTGGAGCCAGGTGGCTGGGAGCCTGTGGCGCTGAGGCTGACCACACCTGACAGTCTTGGGGGATCTCCTGGCAATGATGGACGGGCCTCTAAGCTGCCTTGACTTTCTTTACGGTTCCTGGCACTGCCAGGCCATTAGGACTCACAGCCAGAAGACTCTTTCTCCTGTGGTATTTGCCTGTTGGGGCAAAGTGGGCAGCAGAAGTCAGGAGTTGGAGAGGTGGGTGGCTGGGGGTCAGTCACCCCACACTCTTGCCTCAGTCCTCTCCCATGTCTCCAAGGTTTCTCCATGTGTTTTCCCTGGATGGAGAATTTTCTTCTATGCATGTCTTAATTTACTTTGAATTCTGGGTTCCTCAAGGACTTTTTAACAGGGATCCCCTCTGTGCCTCAGACCCAACTGTGTCTCCACAGTTGCCTGTCAGAGGCTGAAGTTTCTGGGTCAGAGAGGACTGGTCTCCCTAGGACCCTCCAAGGAATGCAGTGAGCTACCGTATGGCGCAAGGATCAAGCACCCCAGAGGCCTCTCAGGCACCACGAGTGCTGTCAGCAACTTTCCTCAAGAACTTGGTGCTCCCTGGCCCACTCAGTCTTCATTCCTTAACATTTTTTAACAGGAAAACAGTACAAGTTAGATGCCCCCAAGTGAAATCAACAGGCACCCACGGGGTGGGGGAGTAGCCCCAGGGAGGGGACAGAGTGTTTTAATCCATTGCCCTTGTTTCTTCAGACTTTCACGACAAGCATTCACTTCCATGGTACTTACACAATTTATAATCTAATTTTTAAAAATAGGAATGTAGGAGGGAGGAAAAAATCTTCCCCATAATCCATTAGCTGAAGCAATCAATGTGAATACCTGAGCATTTTGCTTCCAGGCTTCCAGAAAGGAATTTGTGTTTAATACACAGCAAGTTGCTCGATAGTAAAAGGGCTCATCAGCTAAGGGCTCTTGGCGCTGTTGCTGGAGATTAAGTAGCAGCCCCCTTTGAGTTCCCTCAAAACTGCCTCCTCAGGCATGCCAGCCTCACCGGACTGAAAGGACACACCACACGGCACAGCATAGGTGGGAGGGAGTGGGTGTTTTCAGAGGGGCTGGAAGCCCAGAGCAGCTCTCTCTGTCTCTCCTTGGACTGGGCTGATCTCCAGAAAACCTCCCTCCCTTGGCATGGGCATCACCTCCAGGGACCTCCCCAAGGTTTACTTCTTTCGACCTTTGCTTTGGATTCAATTCTTGCTCTTGGCCCTCACCCTAGGACTGGATGCTTCACTCTGGCTCTTGTCTCAAATCTTCTCCCAGCCCCTGCCCCAGTTTCCCTTTGCTAGAAGCCTGCCCTCCCATTACGCCAGCCGGAGGCAGATACCTCCTCCTTTCCCCTATTGAGGTCAGAAGACCTTTGCTATTTGTTTTTTTTTTTTTTTTTAAGATTTTATTTATTTATTCATGAGAGACAGAGAGAGAGAGAGAGAGAGAGAGAGAGAGAAAGAGAGAGAGAGAGAGACGCAGAGACACAGGCAGAGGGAGAAGCAGGCTCCATGCAGGGAGCCTGATGTGGGACTCAATCCCGGGTCTCCAGGATTGCGTCCTGGGCCGAAGGTGGCACTAAACTGCTGAGCCACCCGGGCTGCCCTGAGACCTTTGCTATTTGCCAAGCTTTCTGGGGTCCTGTGGCTGTAGCACAATGCTCATGTCAGGGACAACTTGGATGCTGGAAAGTTCATGTAATGGGATTCAGCCATGTGGTTTCCTCCTGCCTCTCAAACCACCTTACAGCTATCCCCAAACCCATCCATCTGTCAGGGGCTTTGGGAAGCTGAGGGAAGTCCTAGGCCGGGCTCCGTCTAGGGTCTCAGGACATTCCCTGGAGAGGGAGACACAGGGTTCCAGATCAGACCAGCTCACCCTCCCAGAGGAACCATGCCTGATGAACTCATGTTTTGATGATGGCCTGTGGGAGCTGCTCTTGTGCTGGTTAAACAGGCAGGAGGTAAACACACACCAAGGAGACTGACTTCAGCTCCCCGTGCAGCAGGTTTAATTGTAATGACAACAGCGTAAAAGGTGGGGGGAAATAGGGAAAAACCCCTTACCAGCAACCCTAGCCCCACTGCTCAGTGTGTACGGGCTGGGCTCCCTTGTGTTCCCCCAGCTGACATCTTGGGAGTGTGGAGTGGTTCCTTCCTTCCTTCACTTCATTCTGATCACAAAATTAATACAATTTTATTGTGACACACTTGGAAAATGCAAAAAACTGTAATGAATAAGACAAAAATGTCCTGAAATTATATACTCTAGACATGCTCACATTCAGCAGGCTTACTGTCAGTATGGCACTAACCATCCTCTGAACTCATCCTATTGATTTACTTTACTATCTATTTCTCCCCCCACCACAATCTGAAATCTTTTTTTTTTTTTTTTTTTTTTTTAAGTATCTGCTGTCGGGTTTTTGTTTGGTTGGCTGTGTATACATAGTGTATTTGAGTTGCAGAGAAGCCCAAAGAGTCTGTTATGTACCCAGTTAATGTCCAGGGCCCAGGAAAAGGCTGGGCACGTAGGAGGTGCTTTATCGTGCATCTGATGAATGAATGAATCCAGGGCAACATGTACATGTTCACTCGCAGGAGATGGTAATAGGCAGGAGATGGTAGTAGTTCATCAATTGTGTTATATTCACCACTTCAAATGAACTCTGTCAATTGTACTTGCTAATTAAAAATAAAATCCTCCACCTCTTTGGGTCTTTGCTCTTTCCAAACCAAAGAGTATCTCAGAGTACCTTTTGAGATGACCATTGCACCTGCTGTCTCCCACTGGCAACAGTTCCCAAGTGTGACCCAACAGAACAGCTTCTGACAGCCTGTAATTTGCAATCTGGCGTAGTAGGTCTTTCTGTTCCCCAAATTCGGGCTCTTTCTCAGCTGCCTCCTCCAAGGCCACCAGTCTTCTTTCTGGTCACCTACAGCTATCAGCACTTACAAAACCAGAATACTAGATCTTGTATGGATTTAACTTCATTTTAATTAGAGGTCCTAGAGTTTTCATCTCTGGATTGCTGCTCATGTTTCTGAGGTTTCTGGGGAGTCTGTTCCTAAAAGTTTCCTCCAGCCCAGCTCTGGCCCCAAGGGTAGCTCTGAGTTGTCCATCCACATCTAGCAAAGTCCTGCTTGCCCAAGGAGGCTCCTTGAGAAACCCGTGCCCCAGGAGGCTGTAGTCCTGAGAGCCCTGTGCCCCAGGATGCTTTCCTTGCTCAGAGGAACATCCCCAGGGCAGATCGGGGGTGCAGGGAGGTAGGAGGGGCGTGGTTTGGGGAAGCTGAGCCCTGGAGGTTCGTTCTCAGGATACCTGGTCCTGCAGGGAAGGAAAAACACCTCCCTTGAGCCTTCTCTTGCCTCAAAGAAGGAATTCAGTGAGGGAGAAATTAAGAAAACCCTTCATCTGGGGACATGGGCATGTGTTTGGAGAGAACAGACATGAAGAAGTCACCCCTTTTAGAGATGGTTAACAGATGATAAGCAAAGCACACAGATGAGTTAAATAGTGAACTGCAGGTTTTCATTTTCATTAAAAACTTCAGTCTCATTCTTTTTTTTTAAATTTTTATTTATTTATGATAGTCACAGAGAGAGAGAGAGAGAGAGAGAGAGAGGCAGAGACACAGGCAGAGGGAGAAGCAGGCTCCATGCACCGGGAGCCCGATGTGGGACTCGATCCCGGGTCTCCAGGATCGAGCCCTGGGCCAAAGGCAGGCGCCAAACCGCTGCGCCACCCAGGGATCCCCTCAGTCTCATTCTTAATGCAAATTACCTGGGGACAAATCATAAAATCCTTTATTCCCAGAAGCTCTACTTTATTTCAATTTTTATTATTTTTTTAAAGATTTTATTCATTCTTTCACCAGAAGCTCGCTCGTTATTTATTTATTTATTTATTTATTTATTTATTTATTTATTTAATTTTATTTTTAAAAGATTTTATTTATTTATCCATGAGAGAGAGAGAGAGGCAGAGACACAGGCAGAGGGAGAAGCAGGCTCCATGCAGGGAGCCCGACGTGGGACTCGATCCCGGGACTCCAGGATCACGCCCTGGGCTGAAGGCAGGCGCTAAACTGCTGAGCTATCCAGGGATCCCAACATTCACATTTTTGTGTAGCCACCACCACCGTCCATATCCAGAACTCCTTTCATCTTGCAAAACTAAAACTCTAAACACTAATGCCATCTTACCCCCCTTGCCTACTCCCTGGAAACCACCTATTTTTCTATTCTATTTTCTGTCTCTAAGAATTTGACTAGGTACTTCGTATAATATGTGGAATCATACAGTAATTGTCCTTTTTGTCACTGGCTTCTCTCAGCCTAATGTTCTCAAGTTTCATCCACATTGTAGCGTGTGTTAGGATTTTTCCTTTTTAGGGCTGAATAATATTCCACTGCACATACATACCACATTTTGTTGATCCATTCATCCATCAACAGATACGTGGGTTTCTTCCACCTTTTGCTTACCGTGAATAATGCTACGAAAGTCATAACTCTATGGGGTATATACCCAGAAATGGAGTTGCTGGATCATATGCAAGTTCAGACTGACGACACCAAGTGTTTGTGAGGGGATGGAAGAACCACTGTCGGTGGGAATGGATACTGCTACAATCACTTTGGAAAACTGTGACAGTATATCCTAAAGCTAAATATTCTAAATACATGTATAACCTATAATCCAACAATTCTCCTCCTAGGTATAAATAACCAACAGAAAAGCTTACATATGTGTCCCAAAATCTGTGTTCAAGAATGTTCAGAGCAGCACATCTTGTAATAGTTCCAAACTAAAAACTATCCGTCTACGGTCGGCTGGCTAAATACACTGTGTGTGGGTATTCATACAAAGAAATACTGCAGAGCAATGGTTCTCAGACATTTGTGTGCAATAGAATCATCACCTGGAGGGCTTGTTAACTACGGATCGCTGGGCTCCAGCTGCCTGTGCCCTGCCACCAGAGTGTATCTCACATTTCTCCCCCTTAGCTGCTCTTACCATTGTTGAGGATGGCTGCCAGCGACTGCCTGCGGATTCTCTCCTCTCCCACATCAGCAAGAGCGGGGACTGAAGCAGCGTAAGAGGCCTGGGTTCTGACCATTAGAACAAACACAAAAATCTCTGTCAGGTCAGCCCCACATCCCTGGATTTGCTGATATGCTTGTGAACGTTACCTCCCATAACTCTGACAACATAATTAGCGTATAATTATGATGTACTTAGAGTGCCCATCCTTATCCTTGTTTTACAGAGAAGGAACTGACCATCAGCTGGATTAGTTGCAAGGTCCTGCTGCTACACAAAAGTAGAGATGAGATTCACGCCCACATCTTCTGTCTCTGGGTCTAATGCTCCCTCCTCCATAGCCATCAGTGTCTCCAGAATGCAAGGCATGCTCCTCTCTCTTTCCATCTATCCAGGTGTTACCAAGGCGAGGCCCCCTTTCTCCAGGAAGCAAATACTGCAACCCAAAGCAAGATGGTTTTGCCTGATGTGAATACAGTATTGTTTAGCTACCTAATGTGCCTCTGGGCATTAAAAGCTCAGCCCTCAAAGAGCTCCTTTAGTCAGTGTCTGCTGTTTCAGCTAATCAGCTAATAGGGAGGTGGATGCAGCTGTAGTGAAATGCTGATCTTTTCACCCTAATCACTGGGAGCAAGCTGGGATAGTTTCCTCCATGCATCAGCGTTTCTGAAACAGCTGCTTATGACGTAGGCAAAACAAAGTAGGAAGTAGGGTCTCCCTGAGCATAGCCTGTGGCCTAAAGAGATTGAGCACCAAAGGCAGCGATTCAAGCCCCATCGGAGGAGTAAAAAGCCATAGAAGCAGAAGTTCTCAGTCCCGGCTGCAAGTTGGAATCATCTAGAGAGATTACTAGAAAAATTCCAACATCTGGGCTCCACCCCAAGTCCAATCGGGGTAGATCTGCATGCATCACTTGGTTCCCAAGTGATCCCAGTATGCAACAAGGATTGAGAACGGTCGTAGTAACAAACCACAAATAGGAGGGGGAGTGTTCCAAAGAACAGGCAGTGACCATGAGACTTAGAGTTTTATTTATTTATTTTTTAAATATTTATTTTTTAATTTTTTAAAAAATATTTTATTTATTCATGAGAGACACAGAGAGAGGCAGAGACACAGGCAGAGGGAGAAGCAAGCACCATGCAGGGAGCCCGATGTGGGACTCGATCCCGGGACTCCAGGATCACACCCCGAGCCAAAGGCAGGCAATAAACTGCTGAGCCACCCAGGGATCCCCTTTTAATTTTTTTCTTAAAGATTTTATTTATTTATTCATGAGAGACACAGAGAGAGAGGCAGACACAGGCTCCACACAGGAAGCCCAATGTGGACTCTGGGACTCGATCCTGAAACCCCGGGATCACGCCCTGAGCCAAAGGCAGATGCTCAACCGCTGAGCCACCCAAGTGTCCCTAAAACATTTATTTATTCATCTGAGGGGGGTGGGGTGGGAGGAGGGGCAGAGGGAAAAGGAGAAAGAGTCTCCAGCAGATTCCTTGCTCAGCATGGAGCCCAACTCAGGGCTCGATTCCACAACCCTGAGGTCATGACCTGAGCTGAATGAGCCGCCCAAGTACCCTGAGACCTAGAGTTTTAAACAGAATCTTCCAGGGGAGGTTATTTAGTTCTTTGCAGCTCTGCTTCCATGAAAACTATTCCTGTCCCACTCTAAATGGGTGAGTGCTACTCTCTCTACTCTGGCATCCTCCTCTTTGGGATCCCTTTTTCTTTTATCTATGAGAAATAGCCTGGACATTCTTCATAGCAAATTGGAAAGCTCAACTAGGTCCAATTCAAAAAACAAACACACACTCACCCAGAAAGAAGCCATCAGGCTGCGGATGTCTTGAGAATTGGAAAAATGTTTCCTTCTTTCAAGATTTTTAAAAAGAAAAGTCAAGTGCTGTTCAGTTACCTATAATGGGGTAAAAACTGGAAACCACATAAGAGTTAAAAAATAGGGTGTTGGTGGGTCACCTGTATGGCTCAGTTGGTTGAGTGTCCAACTCTTGATTTCAGCTCAGGTCATGATCTCAGGGTCATGGGACTGAGCCCCACATCGGGCTCCATGTTATGTGTGGAGTCTGCTTGGGAGTCTCTCTCCTCCTCTGCCCCTTTCCCCTGCTTGTGCTGTCCTTCTCTCAAAAATAAATAAATAAATAAATAAATAAATAAATAAATAAATAAATAAATAAATAAAGTGTTGGTTATATTTGTATAACAAAACAATCAGAAGTTGGGTGTCTGCATAATGAAATTCAGTGTGACCCCTGCAAAGTATGCTGCATGTGAAAATGTAATGATGTGGAAGCTGTGTGTGCTTCAGTCCATGAAAAAAATCTTATAGTATGTACCATATGATCCCAACTTTAAAAAAACATATGCGTGTAAGTATTCTGATATTTTCAAAAATGAAAAATATTTCAAGTGTTAGCTGTTATCATAGGATATTGGTTAAATAGGAATTTTTATTTTCTTTTAATCTTTCTACTTGATCCTTATTTCTATCATAAAGCATGTTTCTTTCATAAGGAAAAAAATAAAACAAAACCCCATAGATGCTGAACCAGTGAATGGATCTGTAAGAATTTCCCGTTTTCAATGGGGCAATACAGAGAGTTTTAGGCTGAAATAAAATTTCAATGACATTCAAATAATGACGACAATGTAGATCCTTCCCTAGAATAAAGAATTTCTTTAAGACAGATGTCCATGCTTCCTTGGAGTTAAATATTAATCCGGTAGAACTCAGCCCAGCCTAGGAGATGAATTTTAGTTTATGTGAAATTTTTATGAACTAATTAGTGGGTTGGACCAAAGAGCAGGACCAGAATAGTCACAAAGAGGTCTTAGAAGATAAAGCATTTCTTATTAATTCACCATCACTTTCCTAAAAGGATATGAACTTGGATGAGGCCAGTTACCTACCATGGATCAGAACACCTGCAAATCTAAGTCATGCCCCAGGTGGGAAGCAGGGCTGGAAGCAGAAAGCAGGCTGTGGGAAGGGAAATTTACCAAATCTTTGATCACAGATAAGGTGGGAGAGCCAGTCTTGGGTTTTCTTTCCATAGACTGCCTTCGAGCAGGGAAGAGGGAGGAGATTAAGAAGCCAGGACAATATTCACTTAAACATAAATACCAAGCCCTGCTTGATGGGGTCTTAGAGGAGTCACAGCCCAGACGGCATCACTGCCACTTGTGTGCCACCATAAATGATTAAATATGATGCGATGTAAAAAGCTCACAGTTCCATTAATGCTTCAGTGCTCCAACTTCCTACCAGTGTGGATTTCTGAAGTGCTCTTGGCTAAACAGAACCGTCTCCATCCATCCATTATAAAACCTGCTTTCAATACTGACATTTTTCTAAGCAGCCTATTTCCCTTTTAAAAAATATAAACAATTATAAAATGCAGTATATGCAGGGTGAGAAATTAAGAGTCCTTCTTGACTGTGGCCTCCAATTTGCTCATTCTGTTTCCCAGAGGTGGCTGCACATACCGTCTCCAATATCTTTTCCAATATTCTACACAAAAAAAATAACCCATAAAAGCGGGCAAAAGATTTAACAGACATTTAGTGACACAGGTGACAAACATATGAAAGAGCTCAAGATCATTAGTTATTAAGGAAACGTAGACTAAAATCACAATGAGACATTACCACACACCTATGAGAATGGCTAAACAGACTTACATCAAACATTGGTGAGGATGTGGAACTGGAACTCTCACAGACTAGATTTTAAAATGGTACCCTTTGGAAAATAACTTGGCAATTTCTTAAAAAGTTAAACACACACTAGCCAAGTGATCTAGCCATTCCACTCCTAGGTATTTACCTGAGAGGAAAGTAAATATAAGCTTGTACGTAGATGTGTACGTGAATGTTCACATCAGGTTTATTTGTAATGGTCCCAAACTGGGAACAACCCAAATGTCCAACAACAGAGAAGTGGATGAGCAAATTGTGGCACATTCATATAATGGAATACTATTCAGCAAGAAAAAAGAATGGTTTATTGGTATACACAACAATATAGATATATCTCAAAATAATTATGCTAAGTGAAAGAAGCCAGACCCACTCCAAAAGAGTACATATTGTATGATGCCATTTATATAAACTTTTAGGGGCAGCCTGGGTGGCTCAGCAGTTTAGCGCCACCTTCGGCCCAGGGTGTGATCCTGGAGACCTGGGATGGAGTCCCATGTCGGGCTCCCTGCGTGGAGCCTGCTTCTCCCTCTGCCTGTGTCTCTGCCTCCCTCTCTCTCTGTGTCTCTCATGAATAAGCGAAATCTTTAAAAAAAAAAAAAAACAACCTTTAGAAGATGTCAACTATAGTGATAGAGCACAGAGCAGTGGTTGCTTGGGGGATGAGCAGGTAATGAGGGGTAAGAAGAAGGGATTTACAAAGAGGTACATGGAAACTTTGGAGGATGATGGAGATGTCCACTATCCTGATTATGGTGATCAAATCGTTCACTTTAAATATGGGAGTTATCTGCCAATTATAACTCAATAAAGCTGCTTTTAAAAAACACATTATGAAAAAAAATAAAAATAAAAATAAAAAACACATTATGGGGATGCCTGGGTGGCTCAGTGGCTGAGCGTCTGCCTTTGGCTCAGGGCGGGACTCCAGAGTCCCAGGATCAAGTCCCACATCAGGCTTCCTGCATGGAGCCTGCTTCTCCCTCTGCCTATGTCTCTCCCTCTGTGTCTCTCAAGAATAAATAAAATCTTAAAAAAAAAAATAAAACACACATTATGTGTATGTGACACATGCAGATCATTTTCCCCACTTACCACATCTTGGAGATCATTGCCTATCTGTACATAGTAAATTAGTAAATTAGCTTTCTTTTTAACAGCTGAATACAGATTTACATAATTTATTTAGCCATCTTCCCTCTGATGGAAGTTTAGGATACATATAGTCTTTTACAATCAATGCTGCCATGAACATCCTTATTTATACATCTTTTTGCACCTTATAAGCTTGATTAGCCCCAGGACGCCTGAGTGGCTCAGCGGTTAAAGCATCTGCCTTTGGCTCAGGGCATGATCCCCAGGGTCCTGGGATGGAGTTCTGCATCGGGCTCCCTGCAGGGAGCTGCTCCCTCTGCCTCTGCCTCTGTCTCTGCCTATCTCTCTGTGTCTCTCATGAATAAATAAATAAAATCTTAAAAAAGAGATTGATTAGCCCCTTTTATATTAATTTATGATTTTGATGGAGACTTTGAAATTGCTCCATTTTTCCCACTAGCTCAAGTCCTGCCTGCTTTGAAAGGCAGGGACAGTCCCTGCATGGACTGCCCAGCAGCTATTAGAATTCCACAAAGTGGGATGTCCTTGGTGGTCATGCTCCCTATGCACTGGTAGTGCAGTCCTGGTTTGTAATTACTCTTTGGTACCAAACTTTCTTTTGCAATGGATTGTCTTGAGCTAGTTGTGGGAACTCAGGCACCCTGTGGTGCCTAGTCTGCCTGAACTGATCACAGGATTGAAGGGCCGGGCAGCTGTAAAGCAGGGAGGTGGTGGTTCATGAAGACGCTCTGACATCTGCTGACATTCATTTCCATGTGCTACAGCCACTGTGGTGCAGGGCAACAGGATCCCTCCATGGACCGCTCCCTCTCTCTTCCTCAATGATTATGGAGCACCTGCTATGTTTGTTGATAGAGGTGGGGGGGGGGGGACAAGGGAAAAAAGGAGGCACAGAGGAGGGGCAGCTCAGGAAGTGTTCCCAGAGGAAAGGCCATTTACGTAGTTTTTTCTTTTTCCTTTTTAAAAAAATTGAGGTGAAATTCACATAACAGAGGTCATTTTAAGTGTACAGTTTCAGCTCAGTGGTTGAGTGTCTGCCTTTGGCTCGTGATCCTGGGATCCTGAGATCGAGTCCCACATCAGGCTCCCCTCTAGGAGCCTGCTTCTCCTTCTGCCTATGTCTCTGCCTCTCTCTCTCTCACGAATAAATAAAATCTTTAAAATAAAAGTGTACAGTTCAATGGCATTTAGCACATTCCATCATTGTGCTACCCACTACCTCTCTACAGTTCTAAAACAGTGCATCCCCCCCCCCCAAAAGAAATGCTGTACCCATTCAGCAGTTGCTTCCCACAGGTAGGGTTTTAAAACAAGGGGGAGGTGTTTGACAGGCTAGGAAAGGAGGCCATTTCATTGTTTGTTTGTTTTGTTTTTTAGATTTTATTTATTCATGAGACACACACAGAGAGAGGGGCAGAGACACAGGCAGAGAGAGAAGCAGGCTCCTTGCAGGGAGTGCGACACGGGACTCGATCCCAGGTCTCCAGGATCACACCCTGGGCCGAAGGCAGGCGCCAAACCACTGAGCCACCCAGGCGTCCCAAGGAGGCCATTTCAAAAGAGGAGCTTTACAAAGCCCTTGAAACATGAAGTCACTTGGGATGATGAAAATATATGCAGTGTGGGGCTGAGGAACTGATGGGGCGAAGCAAGAGGGAAAGGCAGGGCGAGGGGAGGTGGAAATCATGTGTGCCAGCTTTGCCCTATAAGTGGTGGGGGGCCAGTCATGGGGTAGTAAGGAGGAATCAGTGCTTATGGGATCTATTTGAGTAACCTTCATCCCTGGAGGGATATTGTCAACTTTACCATGAATTCAGTTGGAGCCAGGGTGTTTCAGCATTGGCACTACTGGCACTTGGGGCTGACAGATTCTTTGGCATGGGCAAGGGTGGCTGTCCTGTGTGCTGTAGGATACTTAACAGCATCTCTGGCCTCTACCCACGAACTGCCAGTAGTGTCCACCCCACCTTGCCCAAGTTGTGACAACCAAAGATGTCTGAAGACATTGCCAAGTGACCCCTGAGGGAGGGGCAAGATCACACCAGGAAGAGCCCTAGAAGGACTCCCAACTCTGTACCGCCAACCCTGAGGAGTGGACAGGTCTCAGGGTGCTCTGGGAGGCCCTCCCTCTGAGCTGTATGGAGACAACAGGACACAGGGCAGGACTATCACCTCTCTGCCCCGCCAAGAGTGGGAATGTGGGTCCTGAGTTTCCAAACGCAGAAAATTAGTGCTAAAACTTTGTGACTTTTTAAATTCCTTCCTCCATTTACTCACCAAGCACTTAATGCCTACTGTGTGCCAGGTCCTGAGGTTACCAACAGGGGGAGGAGCTCCTGAGGGAATTAGCATCTCATTCTTTTACCACAACCGTCTGTGTCTGCCAGTTAGTGTCTCATCCTAGAAGCAGTAGGGGAAGAGGAAGGTAGAAAGACAGAGGGAATCGTGGGAGCACGCTGGTGGAGTGGGAGATGGGGGGGTGGTCACCGGCATCAGCTGGGCCTCACTCTCTGCCAGTGTGCCAGTCCCTCCCAGTGCTCCTGGGAGTGGCAACACCTCAGGAGAATGGCTGTGGGTTGGCGGTGCACCAGGAGGCTGGAGCACCCAGGAGCTCCAGACCCAGGAGCTCTTTGGCAAAGATCCCTAGCCCAAGGGTGACATAGAGGCAAGGTGGCTGGTGGCCTCAAGGAGAACGATGAAGGCTCAGAGAATGAACACATCTGTGGAGTTCAGCGTGGATCAGAGTGCCTGCCCCCAACGTTCTGGACATTTAAAGACTCTCGGGAACTTTGCTCAACCTGGAGGCAAAGGAAAGGCGATTCAATTATGAACAAGATTCTTTTTCTTTTTCTTTTTTTTTTGCTAGGCCCAGTAGGATGGGGCTCTGAGTCAGATTTCATTGAATTTAGAAGAGTTGTGTGACAGGTTTTCTTTTTTTTCTTTCTTTCGCTTTTTTTTCTTTCTTTCTTTTTCAAGATTTTATTTATTTATTTGAGAGAGAGACAGCATGAGCAGGGGAGAGGAGACAGAGGGAGAGGGAAAAGCAGACTCTCCAAGGAGTAGAGAGTCTGATGTGGGACTCGATCTCCTAACTCTGAGAGCATGACCTAACCCAAAGGCAGACGCTTAACCCAATGAATCACCCAGGCGCCGCCCCACCAGTTGCGTGACAGTTTCTGCATAAAGTTCATGCACATGGTAACAAGGAACAGAACACTGCCCTGGTTCCCCCAGGGACTTGGCTCTAATAGACGCCCCCACCCCCAATTATTTCTTGAGAACATTCTGAGGAATTTTGTACCATTGTTATTTTTTACTTGATTCAATCTCTACAACTGCATAAAGTTGCTCGAGTCAATTTTGCAGATTAAAAAAACAAAACAGCCGAGCGTGGTTTAGTGATTTTGCCCATGGCAAAAATCACCTAGAGGTGTCCGATCCAGTGCCAGCATACAGCACGTGTTCTACTACGTGAGGCAGCCCTGCAGCGGGTAGCACAGGGATGAGGAAGCGTTCCTTGCCCAAAGGGCGTGCGCCAGGGTCTCCCTCCCCACAGTGCACCAGCTGCAGCGCCCACCGCGCTTCCAGGCAAGGAAGATCAGTGCTCCAGGGCTGGCGCTCAGAACTGTGAGCAGAGCGTTCATGAAATGCACAAAAGCATGAAAACTGAGGAAGAGGAACCTGAGGAGACTCTGGTTTCGATTAACCCAATGACAGGGGCCTCCCAGGAGCGTGGCCTGAAGAACCCAGCATTCACTGTCAATTTAAGTGCCAGGTGGAGCTCAACAGGAAAGTACTTGCGGATCTAGCCATCTGTGAAGCAAAGACTTCTAAATATTTGGCTGCTTTGGCCAAAAGGAGGCGACAGGAAAATTTGCTGCTGCCCTGGGTGGCGGGAAAGAGCCAAAAGGCATATTTTCAGAGTGGTGCACGATCAGCGAGGGGGTTGCAACACTACCTGCCCTTTGCATCTGAGTGTCTTAGGAAAAGGTTCCCTCCTCCCCATCCCGCCTTGATGGTCACAGTAATTAAGTAGGGGCAAAAATTATTTGTCAACAGTAAGTTTGATCAGCAATTATATTAATCTGCATTTTAGTAACACATGTGAGAGACAGGCCCCTTCTTCCCTCATTGGGACAGATTCAGAAATCTTATACAGATTGTGCAAATAAAGCTCATGTAGTGTTAAAAAAAAGTACTCTGATCTCTTGGCTTTGTTTCCTTATCTATAAAAGAATACTATGTAAGTGAACAGGACTTTGTGTCATGTATGTAGGAATGTAGCAAAGTGCTGGGTGTATATTCTGAGTGTTAATTCACTATAACACACTGGCAAACATGATAGAGAGCTGCCAGATATTATTGAACTGAGCAATGAGGGGTTGGAAGTTGTTCAGGAAGATATACTAGGCAGCTGTGTGCGGAGCGCTCTGAGAGGTTACATGAGAGGTAGGACACCCAGCTCAGGACGGTCACCGCAGTTGCTAGTGAACAACCGGGTCCTACCTGTGGGACATGCAACAGGGCACAGGAGAGGTCAAGACGGGGACTGAGGACTTATTCCAGAAAAATACAAAACGCCATATTTTTAACACATTATCTGCGAGAGCACATACATCCAGGAGAATTCTATGAATTATGCACCACATTCATTTAGAAATAAATAGTCACTTTGAGGGAAATGATTACGTTGAAACCATACTTTTTCAGCAGTGATTTAAAAGTAGTTACCAATCATATTTGCCTGCTCTCCCTCAAGCTGTAAGCAATTTCACCAGTAAAAGGATGAACTAATTAGATGCTTGAGAATATCTAAAAGAAATGCACTAATAAAGAGAAAGTGATGGTTTCCTAAGAGCTTTGTATCCCAAAGGAGGAGAGCTAAATACCACAGATCAGGGTAACAAAAGAGATGATAATTTGATGAGGGCAGAACACAGCCAAGTGATCTCTGGGGTTCCTCTAAGCAGTTACAAATTTTCAGCACCCAATCTTCCTAGCTTTTAAGTATTTTCTGAGTTAGTAATAAAGAGCTCTGCAAGCTGAGGAGCTCTGCCAAGGTGGGGGAATCTTAGCCGGGTGGAGCAGAAGGCATCAGGATAAAGTGCATCCCTCTTTGTTCCAAATCAGCCAGCAAGTCTGTATCTTCAGAAGGAGGAATATACTTGGTTTTTCTTCTGGCTTTTGCTTTAGAGAAAGAAGAGAAAATGTCCTGATAATAAACAAATAAACATTTTCAGTAAGATTCTCCAGCTTTTTTTTTCTTTCTTTCTTTTTAAATTCTAGGCATCTCTGCCATCAGACAAGGCATGCTGGGGCGGTACCTCAGATCCTTTCCCAGGGAAAGGGCAGGTTTAGTAGGAGTGGGGGCCCATCAAAGCCATTCCACCCAGAGAGGAAATGCACCACACCGCTGCCACCGTCGGCCATCTCTAGGAAGACCTCCGAGGTTCTAAACTAGAAGGTAAGAAGAGTTGAACAGGAACAGAGTTGGTCCAATGAAAGCCACTAAAAAAAAAAACTTTTTTTTTTACAACTGCAGTGCATTACATTTAGTTCTCGTAAAGGAAGTGATTTAAAACAAGTCCTCTTTACTGAGCATTCAGCCAGTAGTTAGTAGTCCTTTAAAATAATCAAGCCTTAGGACTTTAAATAAGCTTTAAATATATCACTTTTAAAACCAGGCAAAATTGGTGGTTCTTTCATAGCTTCTCTCATAATGATGCAGCACAAGTTAAATTTTATCTTGTGGAACTAGCACAGTATTTGGGACCAAAAGCCCTCAATATTCAAATCCTTGCTTTACTTTTCGTTGAGCAAATCACTCAATCCTTCTGGGCTTATCTCCTTATCTATAAAAGGGATGGCTACCCTCACTGAGAGTGGTGTTGGATTTTATGTAGGTCTATGTGGGGCTGTGCACATTCAGAGCTGGGCACGTTAATAGCCAAAGAAATATCAAGATCTCAAGAAAGAAGGGGGTACTTTGGAAATCATGTCAATGGGTAAGAGGGAAAAACTGGGGTGGCCAAGACAGTAAGAACACTCTGGTTGGATAAAAAGGAGAGGGGGAAGGGAGTCACTGCTAATGGGAATGGTGCTGCTTTTTTGGGGGTGATATAAAAAGGTTTTGAAGTTAGTGGTGCTGGTTGCACAACTAATACACTATACCCCATCAGCACACACCATGAAAGAGTAGATTTTATGGTACATGAATTTTATTTCAATTGTATTGTTATTTTAAAAAAGGATGCAGAAAACATGAATAAAAACATTTTGGAGAGGTAACGGATGATGAGAGATTTTCATTCTCTGGTGGGGTAGACAATCAAGTTCTGATCTGTAGGATAAAAAGTCATTATTTAGGGAGGATAAGAACCCATTTCTCTTGCTAAATTCTACAATTTTACATTCCTGTCATACCTTCTGAAGTTTCATTTTGAGAAGAGATTCTCTTTCATTTCTTGGGCTAAATTATCAATGGAATATTCATATGATGTTTTTGAACGATAGGTGAGGGGGCAGCTTTTCAGTACCAATACTACTTCACTCTAGGTTTTAGGACATCATGAAAAATACTTATCTATACCCAAGATTTCATAATCATTATTGCAAACTAACTCAATGGTACTATTTCAATACAAACAACCATAGGCACAACCATTTAGATTTCTAATTTATTATTAAATTACATAACAAAGCTTCTATACAGTCAGAAAATGCACATTTAGATGACAACAAAAATTAAGTACAAATACAATAAATCTGGTTCCAGAAGCCATTTTAAAAGCAAAAAAATTAGAAAGTGCATTTGGAATAGATTTTTAAAAAATCTGTATTGGCATTTTTTCATGAGGAGACATCTCTCATCCTGGTAAAGTGTGACTGGAAATGACTTCCCTTCCTCTCTCAGAACTAACAGGATGGGAACAGATGCAAATACTCTTATACTAAAGAGAGACGTTAGGTACAAAGAAAATAAGAAAGATCCCTCAAGACATGGCTCAGCTATATCTCAGCTTTTTATCCAATAAACATCCTTCAGAGTTACTTAGTCCTTATTTTTTCCCAGAGAAGCTTAAGAGTATGCAAGTTTATAAAAGAATAACGAAAAAAAAAAAAAAAGAAAGAATAACGAGATTGGTTTATAAAGACCATGATGAAAAGCTCTGCATCTGTACAGAGATCAGGCTAAACCACCTCTAACCCAAAAGGAGAATGGAGCACAATCATTTTACTTTTCTGAGTGGAATCCATTTGTGCTTTAGTTACATTTGCCACATTTAGTGTAATCCTAGACATGTCCATTTAACCTCCGCAGCAAGTTAGAGAACTCGGTCAATTTTTAAGAAATCATATCCGGCTAATGATCAAACATGAGGTATTAGAAAACCAAAAAAGTTAGTCCAGTTCTTTAAAGTCCTTTTCATCAGGCTGAGATTATTAACAGTGAAATAGACAATCAATGGTGGGAATGCAAGTCCAGGGTGCCTCAGTTCCACAGAGGCCAAAGTCATGACATCAAAAGTCTCAATAAGTACACTGTCCTAGTTAGATGTATTCAGCATCCAGTAGGAAAGACCTAAAGTAAATATTATTTGGTTTCAGGTACAAAAAGTGCCCGTGTGATGCCTCCTCTCTTCACTTGTTTCAATTCTTAGGATTTTACTTCCATGCCTGATCTGCAGAAGGGAAAAAGGCATTCTGTACAAGTAGATTTTGGTACATAGGGGATTTTGGTACATAGGAAAGCCCTTTTCTAACACTAGAAAAATTAAGGGTGAGAAATGCAGGTTATAGGGAATCCTTCAGCATCATTAAAAACTCTAAAAGAATGTAGAGGGCGCCAGGACAGATGAACTGAAGCATATGGATATCTGGGTTTGAACTTAGTAGTAAATTAAACATTTTTAACTAAAGTTATCAACACACATTAAAACAAAATCTCAGTATACTTTTGGGAATTTTTTCCCTTGTTTTGCCTTCTTAGTGAAAGGGAAAAGTTTTGAATGGTTACCAAAATGATCCCAAAGGAAAGATCCGTTATTATTATTATATAAGACAATGGCCGAGGGAGAATAATTTCCCCTAAGAGGCCACTTCCTTCTGACCTCTTGGCTGTAACAAGCAACTTACAGTTGGCCCCTGAGCCTAGCAGTAGGTCTGTAAGGGGAGAAAAAGGGGAGAAAACAAAGATGGTTAAAAAAAAAAAAAAAGTTAAATGGCACAAAACTGAAGGAGTTCAAATCTGCTATCATGGGATTCAAATCCTCTTCTTGTAAATGGCACACTTCTACTTCCTTATTCCAGGATTTCTTTCTGTGAATGAAGGAACTGTAGGAGGAGAGGACAAGCCCTATCCTGACTATCTACATTTGATCCCGGGGTCACCTCACTATGGGCTACAGCACTGGGCAGTTAGTCAGACCTACCTGACACCAACATCTCACACCAAGCTTTTTCAAGTTGCTTGGAAAAACTAGTTAATTTTCATAAAGAAAATAACATAATTCTATTACTTCATTTAAGCATAACCCTAATAGAAAGGCTCATCAGCCATCAAAAAGTAGTGTTTAGTGCAGCAAGCTAAATTAGCTCAGGCCCTCAGTTTACTCTCACACAATCAGCATTAATGAATGTACCAAATAATCAGACCAGTAAAAAAGACTGGTTATATAATTAAATAAATAACTTTATTTATGATACTTCAGATTGTATAAATGCCAACCATATAGCAATGGAAGTCCCATAAATTCTAGCTGAGGCACAACCACCAATCAAGGCCCTTTGAAAAATCAAAGATAATAATAAACTGTCAGGGGAGAGTAGTTTTGTTCTCCCAACACAGAATTTAATAAATGAACTTCTCTGATCCTTTATGATCCACATTGGGAAAACTTACTTTCTTTTAAGGGCATCCCCAATCAAGTAACCTATTAATCAACCCATATTTAGAAAAATAAACCTCACAGTTAAAAAAAAATATATATCAAATGCCTTTCACACCCGGAACGTAATAAAACTTTGACACCAGAAGGAAACACCTCTCAGTTTCTATATCAGACCAGGGGTTAGTATACTGTGTATTAAGTTCACCTGAATGTCATCGCCCATATACTGTGATGTAGTTAAGAACTGCATGCTAATATCCTTTTATTCCCTGTGGCAGAGTCTGAAGCCAACACTATAAATACCATAGTCAACATTCCAACAGTGAAGGGCAACCTTCTTTCTTAGTGAGGAGTGTAGATATTGACGTCTTCAAGCTATCTGTGGTAGTTCAGTTGGACAAGTAAGTCATACGTGTACAGAAATGGAGAAACGGTAAGCCTGAAAAGAATTTGGGTGGGTGGTTTAAAATTCTATCGCTGTCCAGGGGCGGTAGTAGAAGTCAGATGCAGACATAGCGAGATTCTGACACACGCACCTTCAATAGTAAAAGCATTCTCTGGATGTTTGGAAAAGCTTAACAGATTTGGAATGAATAGGTTTTCATAACACCCAGAATTTCTAGAACATCAGGCAGTAGTTCTTAAACTTTTGCTCCTAGATCATGGAGCATTTACAACTGGAATTATCTGGACGGTGACCCCTCAATGTCTTTTTACATGTGGCTTGTTGAATAGATCTCACTGAAAACTGACCAGTCCCCTCACTCAAGAGTCGATTCTGACATGAGGAATAGGTGGGGGTGATGACAGACATTGGCTATCAGCTACTTTTATCACTGTAGAACTGAAATTTCATTTACTTGTAATAGCAAATATTAATCCTATGGAAGAAGCAAAAAATCAAAACAATGACTGAAAAAAAGCCTGTTATTCTTGATGCTTTTCCAGTAATACAGTTAACCCCAGTGTGCATACAATTTACAAAAAGAAGGAAAAAAAAAAAAGCTTTTTTTTGCAGTGTTTGTCTTCTGCTTCAGACAACCTCAACTATGTTGAAGTTATCTGTTGGCATCTCAAAGAATCTGTGAAAAATGTAATTTTCCTTGAATACCAAAACAGGGACTCAGAGTAGAAATTTGTAGCACAGCTTATCAAGAAATGACTTGTTATTTCTCATCATGAGTGTAAAATAAAAGGAGAAGAACTATTTTTATTCACAACCCAATCTGGGGCTGAAAGGAAAGCAGTCTTTGGATATAGAGAAACCTGGTTTTCTGAAGAGTCCAGATATAAGACCTGGCTTGTCATCAGCCTTCGACACTATTACTGAAGCACAGAAACTGTTTCTGATTGGTTTACTTACCTCTTAGGAAGACAAAAGCAACTGAAAACTTTTTTTTTTTTTTTAAACTAAAAACAGAAGGAAATATGTGTTAGAAAAGATAGCACAGCAAAACTGTGGCTTCAGCTCAACCTGACCATGTCACAGCAGAGTCCACCGCTACCAGTCTTGAATTAATCCTGCTGGTCAGGATAATCATCAGGGCATCAACTTCTCCTTCCTACTTTTCCTTATTCCAGATCAGGGTGTGAAAGTGGTGGTTGTTAAGAGTCCCTGGAGATGTTCCATCAATGGAAAGCATACAGCAGCAATAGGATGGTACAGACACCAATGACACCACCCAGGATGAGTGAGTCTCGCCGCTTCCTAAGATTGATCCGCTGGATCAGGCTGTTCACAGCAGGAAAACGATCTTTGGGAAATCTTTATTAAGGTCATATTTGAAGAAGCCTCTTTAGATAAAAGTCACAGGAGTCACAAAAAGAGAGATCAGTGTAGTCCAGAAACAATAAATAATGAGAAGAAATACAGGAGAAGAAAATTACACAGAGGGAGTCTTAAAAAAACACATGCCCAAGCTAGGGATGTCCTACTGCTCAAAGTCCCCCCAAATTGAGGCATTACGACCAGGTCAGGGTGGGAACCAGTGTGTGAAGAGAGGAACACTGCAGGGCAGGGAGGCACAGGTACAGCCAACTACGACTGCTACCACCCCGGCTTCCCCCCTCCCTCTCTCTTCCTTCCTCTCCCTCTCTTCCCTACCTCCCACTCTCTTTAAACCCCTTCTCTCAGGAGAGTGGGAAGTTTTGCCAGAAGAGTTTTGAAGAAGTAACTGATCCTCTCCTCACAGGGTGATAAGCCCCTTGGAATGGAATTGGTGGGAACCAACTCTAGGGTCTGAAGAAATCAGTCACTGGTGAATTATTTAAATTTTTAAATTTATTTTGCAGCAGTAGATAGGATATGGTAGGAAAGTAGGTTACACTGCTCTCTAGCTGTCCTACTTGGGAAACATAAAAAAAGATAGGAAGTTTCCAATTTTAGAGGTTTAAAAACAGTCACAACTACATTTTACTTAGTATTTTAAAATATCTTCATGCTCTAGTTTGTATGTTGTAGACCACAGCACATGTGTGCTCATCCTATACTCTTGCATTTCTGACAATATACCTGCAGGTGAATCCTCTTTGTTAACAGAGGTATCATATCAAAGTCAGAAAAACCACCAACAAAACCCACCTACAGTACTAGAGGGCTGGAATTGTATCTCCACCCTGTGAATCCTTATTGCATTTTTCTGTCATTAAACTACTCAGCAGGGACTATATTCATGTATTTATATATTCCACATATTATATGATTAGGACCATGTCTTCTACTAATCCTGAAATTCCCTGTCTACCCAGGATAGAGCTTCACATACTGTATGAATGTGTTTCTGAACTAATGAAAAAAATTTTTCAGAAATAATTTTAAAAATATATAAGAACAGGAGGCATGAAATAATAGGCAATAACTTTTACAAGATACCAATCTCATATAGAACAAATGCTGAATCTTTTTTTGCTGAGTAAAAAGATCAACAATCCCCTTAGAGTACACAAACTCTCAGCATTAGGAAACCTTGTCTCTAATGTGCACATTTCTGTCCAGTTTACTTTTAGGGAGTCCCCTCTGTCTTCTTCTATAGTCATCTAGTTCAGTCCATGTAAGAGTGTGGGCTGACCTTGTCCTCTGCCATCAGGTATATATAGAACTCAGGACTGGCCAGGAAGAATATTCCTTTCCAGTGACCCTAGCTGGGGCAATTACAGTCCTCTTGAAACTTTTATCACAGCTGTTAGAAAAGACCCACCTTTCCACTGGGACTTCTGAACTAGTAGAAGGTGACTCTTATAGCCATCTCTGTCCCCATAAGGAGAAAACCTGAGAATAAGGTCAACCACAGGAAAGATAAGAAGTGGAATAGGTAGGGGGAAAAGAGAGAGAGGAACGGCAGTTTAACAATGAAATCTGACCATAAATCTGAGCTCCTGAATTGAGTCATGTCTTTTTTTTTTTTTTTTTTTTGAGTCATGTCTTAAGTCAAATTCTACCCATGAATTTTAGATACATATATACAAACTAATTTCCTCCTTTCCCCCCTTAAGTCAGTCTGAATTAGGTTTCTGTTGCTACCTCTCTATGGAGTCCTAACACTCATTTTATTTGATTTTTTTGAACACACATTCTTCTGGAAGTATCATAATTTGATGATACAAGTATATGTAACAGTACTCTGTAAACTGTGTAACCCAATATAAAATATAAATGATTGCAGATGTATGGTTTTATATTTAGGGTGATAAAAACAAGAACAAAACTCACAAAAAACTAGAAAATACCAATACACTCCAGGATATTCCTTAGGGAATTAAGTATCAAACTAAAAGTGGCCTTAAATTATCTAGGACCAGAAGATACTCAGCTTTTGAAAATTATAGGTTCTTCCTCTCTTAGTAACCGGGAAAGAAAACTTTTTCTCCAAAAGGCTTGACTTCTCAGAGAGTAAACAGAATATTTCAGAGTAGCAGGCTTACCAGTTTCCCCACTGGGTTTTGTGGAAGTATTAATAATCCTAATTCAAATCAGGAAACTCAAGAATTAAAAAGGTAGAAGTCACAAGAAACAATCTATCCTAGCATTCAGCTTGTGCATGAAGAGTCACAATGAAAATACAACTCCTCTAAATGTACGGATGTCTGTCTCCTTCTTTCTCCTTCTAAGCATCTGCTACTGACTTATCCTCCAAACTGGGAAAAAAAAGTAAGAAAAAGCACGTAATTTATGATGTTGAGGTAAGAATAATATATACTGTGGCATTCTAACATGGATTCAAGAGTTTTTAAAATGTAAAATAATTTTGTAATTTGAAAATTCATTTATAATTTTCTGAATCTATTAGTATCAGACTTATGGTGTACAATCTTTTACAAATGGCACTAAACAAAATCAACTTTTATAAAGTAGGAATGCAAGGCATATTCATATTATGTAATTACTAATGGCCTCAACTGCTATTTGATGATGGCAACCTAACCGCCACCCCCCCCCCGCTCCGCCCCGCAAAAAAGGCATAGATACCTCCCCACCAAAAACTAGTGATTTCAAAATTTCAAAAAGGATACTGGCCAAAGTATTCATTTTGCTCTGAATTGACTTCAGCATTCCTCTCTGTGAAGTCATATTTTCTTTTGTTGCCATAGCAATGCTGAAGAGGGGGAAAGAGAAGATAATTACATTGGCATTTAAAATTATCCTGTATGGATCCATCACACCCGTAAAAGTGAACAGAAAACTAAAATAAGCAACATAATCTTGAAAAGCATGCGCAGAGAAAAAAAAATCATTTCCCAAGTCACCTTAACGCTATCCCTTTCCTGAATGACCACTCCATCCCCACTGCTATCCTCTGGTATCTTTTTGGACAAGGCAGTAAGCCAGTTCCTGTGAGTTTTCCCAAAGTAACAAATGAAATAACAGACAAATCACTATTACAAAAGCTTCTTAAAATCGTTTTGAAAGGGGCCAGCTACTAAAATATCCTTTATCAGAAAAACTGTTGAGAGGGAAGTATGAAATTATGATCATAAAAATAGAACCTAAAGTGTAACACATCACAAAATATTCATATATAACCAGCCTTTAATTTATGAAAAGATTATGTTCCAGAATTCTACTTGACAATCAACCAGGCAGATTTTAGGAGACATGTGCAACATTATGCTGGGTTTCCAAGTAGGTTTTGACAAAGGTTACACATTCACTAAATGCCTAAGAGAGATGGGAAAAAGTCCCTTCCCTTACAAAAACTAATAGTCTCTTCCAAGTGACTACACTGATATCCTATTTTAAAAGAATCTCAGTTGGTATTTTTTTGCTGTCACTGCCAGGGTCAACTTTCAACAGCCTTATTTCCCTGGACATTAGAAACCTAGAGGGCAGGTCAGTATCCATTTTGACATGTAATACACAGTAGAATGCTATAGATACTGACAGAAAAAACAGCAAGAAACAGAGTGTTCTTAAATCTGAAAATATATGAAACATTAAAAAAAAAAAAAAAAAGGAACAGAGATGAAGAGATTCCAGGAAGATGATGATCAGAGCACAAATTCCTGACCGCATTTCTGGTCCAATTTCTTCCATGGAGAAACATAAGAACTAAGGCAGATATGTAGGGGAGGGGTCCATCTGAGATCCCACATTCTTTCGAAATCTCCAAGGAAGAAAGCCAGGTAGGTTATACTCTTTCAAGCAAGGGAAGAACCAAGGAACTAACGACAGGAAAGACTAGATTTTTCTCCAAGCCTGGGGCAAAGATCTATGTTTCACTGCATCCTGAGGAGACCCGAGAGTGGAAGACATGGACCTGCATGCACTGGAGCTGCAGTAATGGACAGAACTGCTTCTGGTACCTGCAGCTGGTAAAGGGCTGCTACATACAACTAGAAGAACCTATGAACTGACAACTGACAGGCCACGAGTCCTGAAGAAGAAAAAACTGCTGGGTTGCCTACTGCCACTTCTGGTAGGGGTCTCTGCTTAGAGGTCTCTTAGCTTAACCCATCTGGGAGCTGAATGAACATATTTTTGAACAGGCAACACCAGCTATCCTACTGGAGAAAAATGCTAGAGGGAGTACTCTAAGCAAATGGCAAATAAAACATGAAATTTCAAGAATTGAGAAGGAGGCAAAGAAGAAACAAGTGTGTGAAGAGACAGATAAAAGGATATATATTAGAGCACTATTTGGTATAGTAAAAGACAAACACACAAAAACAACTGCCCAAATGGAAACAACACTGGAAAGGTTTAACAGATTATGATTTAACCACACTATGAAATAATACTTTGTTATTAAAAAGAATAGGATGGCATTATTTCTATTAACCAAGAGGGATTTTTATGATATACTGAATGATTAAAGCAAGGCACACGATGTGTAAAGTATGAAATCTTTTTTTCATTTCAAGCAATAAACCATCTTTGTATACACCTGTATGACAGTGAGCATATTAGAAAGATATTAACAACTGTCAGTTATTATAAGTTACTCAGGGGACAGGAATGGAGGGACACTACCAGGAAATGAACTTTTTCTTTATATATTTTAGAATTATTTAAACTGTTACAAAAAGAACACTGTACACATACATAATAAAGAAAATTGAAAAGAAAATTGCAGGAATTCTACCTGAGTGACTAAGAAATGTGAATAACATTATCAGCACCAAATCTACTGCAGTTATTTGCCTCAGTACCACCAAGAGTCAAGCAATGATTATAAAAGTTTTTCCCAGATCCCAGAAAAGATAAAGAATTGAGGAGATGAGAAAAAAAAAATGAATTAAGGGGATCAGGTATCTTTGAAGGCAAAACTGTGGAATAGGGCTAAAAATGGAATTTGTACAAGTAAATGCCAGACCCCTACATTACCTTTCCTGAACCATTAAGTCAGGTGACTGCCCCAAGCTCAGTAGAAGATCTAACCTAGAAGAGATCTTAGAGATACTGACATTATGAAGCTCTCAATGAAACAGCCAGGCCCCCTTCTGATCATCCACTGTGGGGTCTACCACTTGGCAAGTGTCCCACCACTCAAGTACACAGAACGAGCTTCCAGGTACTGGATTTTGGAGCCTTACCCTTAAATATGAACAAAGAACCAAGAATCACTATGAGTTTGAGAAAAGCCTCTAATGAAAGGCAGGGATCCAAACCAACTAACCAGCAAACAGAAAAGTGAATCTGAGGAAACAGGCAGTAATAGAAGCTCAAGAAACTCTAAAATCAAATTATATTTAATGTCTTCAGAGAGAGAAAAGAAGGCATCACAACCATGAAACATAAACATAAATCTATGTGTGTGTAAGAGTGTACCCACTCCTTAGAAAAACTGGTGTAAATTTTAAAAAAGAACGGAAATTAAAATGTAATAGAAGCATTGAAAGGACAAATCGAGTAAACCTCTCAGAAAGTTGAAAAAAAGATAAATGGAAAACAGAGAAAAGGTAAGAAAGGAACAACAGAAGGTCCAACCTATTTATTACCGGTTAAAAGCAAAAAAAAACCAGAAATGAAACAGTGAAAAAGGAGGTAGGAAAATGATAGTTTAAGAAAATTTCCCAGAACTGAAGATGTGTTTCCAGATGGTAGTAGCCCACCCAATGTCCAGTGCAATGAACTGGAAAAGATGTGTGCTAAGCTCACTATGGGGAGGTTAAAGAACACCCCAAAACATGGGGGAAAAAGACCCTAAAAGTTTCCAGAAGAAAAAAGCTCATCACATTCAAAGGACCAGATATCTCAACTGGCACTGAACTTAAAAACAGTACCTTCAAACATTTCAAAATTATTTCTAACCAGAACTCTTTAACTTAGCTAAACAATGAATCAAGGATATATGTGAGAAGTCCAAAATTGGACCTCTTGTTCTGTCTTAGGAAACTACTAAAGAATATGGTCTGGCATAATGAGGGAATAAACTAAGAAAATGGAAGACACTAAATTCAAGAAATAGCTGATCCAGGGACGCCTGGGTGGCTCAGTGGTTAAGTGTCTGCCTTCAGCTCAGGTCATGATCCCCGGGATCCGGGATGAGTCCCGCTTCAGGCTCCCTGCATGGGGCCTGCTTCTCCCTCTGCCTGTGTCTCTGCCTCTCTCTTTCTGTGTCTCTCATGAACAAATAAATAAAATCTTAAAAAAAAAAAAAAAAAAAAGAAATAGCTGATCCAAAAATGGCGGTATTTGAAGGTAACAGGGACCCCTGGACCAGTGCAGTGGAGCAGGCCTGGATAACAACCAGAAGAGAGTAAAACAGAAGGAACCCCACAATGTTAACTTTACACTGAATTTTAGATCCCAAATCCAAAAGAACACAAGGAGAGTCCAAACTAACAACATCTTTTGCATCATTAGTTCTTATTCATAATTATGTCTGTAACAAAATAGGATACATTTAAAATGTGGTTGTTTTAACATAAATTTATGTACTTTAAAAGGGGTATGATGGTCTTATATAAAGTAACACAACTTCATTTAAAGTGAGGCTGAGCTTCTGAAGGCAATCTTTGAATCATATATGCCTCTGTTTTTTACACTGGGACTATACTATCACCATCTCCCATGCACTTTGTCTCAGAAGTAGATAAAGAAGATTAAAAAATAATTTCCACAAAGCACTTTGTATTCCTTAGAGAATGGGTATTATCATCATACATTATGTTATTATCTTGTTGAATATGCATGATTGCCAGTACCACACAGAATGTATCTAGATATACTTTCCCATCTCATTGCATCATGTGGAGTCAAGCTGAGTGAACTCTAGGCTGTTGTTATTTCAAAGGTCAAATACTCAGAAGCAAACATAAGCTCCAAATAATATGTAATACTTTTAAAATGATAAATCATTGATGTGCTTTTGATGTGCTTACTGGAACTTTCTTACTTGCTTTAGTTCTAAACTCAGACACATAGTTTTTCAACAGACAATACTAGGTTTAAAGCTTAAGAATAAATATTAAAAATATTAGTTCTTTTCAATTAATTGATGCCAGAGTCTATATTCAGTTTGCACATATTCTTAAAATCTCCAAAAGGAAAGGAAAAAGTAAACTGTTAAATAGAGAATATGCACAAATAATTATTTGGCACTTAAATTTTATAGAATCTATAAGTAATTATAACTAGTTTCAGAGTCAGTAAAATTTCACTTGTGATACCTACCATATTTTGAAATAAAGGCAAATAATGAAATAAAAAAGCCCTTATAATTATATATATATTTTCTTTTTAACTAGCAAAATAGTCGTAGCAGTGATTAACGGTTCTCAAAGGTTCCTATCCTAGGAAGTACTCCAAATTTTTATACTCATATTACTAGCCCTTAAATAGGTCAGCTTTGAGTTAAACAGTTTAATTAAGGCAGGCTGGCCCAGAAAAAATCAGGCAGAAAGAGGAGGAAATAATAGGAAGAAAAAAAGGAACAGGATTATAGGGAAACTTTAAGTAAAAAAATCCTTGGCAAATGTGATTTTACTTTATGTGTTGATGAAAGGGAAGGAGTCAAAGAAAAATATTTCAGTTGACAATTAGGCAATTGTGTGAAAACTTTGTTCAGATGGACAACCTAGTGCATGTAATTTAAACAAAATCTCCAGATATGATAATTGCATATTACTGTAAGTGATTATACTTTATTAAATAATGATAGAAACATTATAACCTACTGAATAAAATAAGAATCTATGAGTCCATATCAATATAAATACATATTTAAAATATGAACAATGAAATATTTAGTGGTAGAGAGGCATCATGTCTACAATTTATTTTTAAATAGTTCAGGAAAAAAGTGAAAAAGCAAATGTGGCAAAATGTTAATGTGGGGAATCTAAGTAAAGGGTATATGGGAATTCTTTGTACTCTTGGAATTTTTCTGAAATATCAAAATAAAAAATTAAAACAGTTTGCATTAGTAATACAGCTACTACTTATAGATTACCTAGTATCAGCTAGGCATTGTATTAGGCATTTTACCTTATACTATCTTTAATCTTCACAATAGTATTTTAGGGTAGATATTATCATCAATCTTTATTTTTATTAAAAAAAATTTTTTTTACGATTTTATTTATTCATGAGAGACAGGAAGAGAGAGAGAGAGAGAGAGGCAGAGATACAGGCAGAGGGAGAAGCAGGCTCCATGCAGGGAACCTGACATGGGACTCTATCCCAGGTCTCCAGGATCATGCCCTGGGCTGAAGGTGGCGCTAAACTGCTGAGCCATCTGGGCTGCCCAATCCTTGTTTTTAAACACATGAGAAAATGAAGGCCCCAAGAAACTTATCCAAGAACAGAGATCTGATGAGCAGCACAAACCAAATCACACTCCAAAGCTTGTATTCTTTATACAAGGTGTTAAATATGGTAGTAGTTTAGATAGAGCCCTAGTTCTAGAATTACAGAGATTCAGATTTGAGGATCTGAATCCTCAACATAATTTATCAGTCATGTGATCATAGGCAAATTACTTACCTTAATTTCTTTTTTGTTTTGGACACAGTATTTATTTCTTGGGTTATTGAAGAAATTAAATAAAATAAAGCATGTAGAACATTTGAGCACAACACCAAGGCCACTGGTAGGAGTAAAACAGGTCTGTTGATGTTTCCAAGTACTTCATTATATCTTTCCCGAGAAACGCTTTAGACACTGCTGAATTCTAAACTGTCGAGATCATATCTAGTTCATTTACTTTTTTATTGTCATAAGACAGTACCTAAAAATTCACCAAACCTAGAGAATTAAGCAGTTCAGACCAACAAATAAATGTCCCTTACCTTAAGCAATAACTACTTCAGTGTTATTACAGATAACACTAAATATTACTGCAGAAGATTTTCTGCAGCTGTTGTGAAAAAACCAAATCTACATAAATGGTATAAATAAGACATCTGCCAAATCACATGTCAAAGGTGGTTTTCGACTAAAACTTGAGAATGAAAAGATTGAGGCTGAAAGTACTGAATATGAATTAATCAGAAAAATTAACCTAGGTAAGTCAGCCTAATTCTAGAAACAAAAATTCTGGGCTTCAAATGTCTCTGATAAGGAAAGGACACAGTAAAAATACATCACAACCTAGTGAAATTCCCATCTTTAAGAATGGTAAATTAACTTTAACTCTAGTTACAGGGTTTAATTTAGCATGTTTATGTACCAAGCAAACAAAAAACACACTAAAGTACAACAAAAATTTTTCCTACCTTATTGTCTCTTCTATCAGACGATCTGAACTGAAAATAAAATGAAAATGAAAATTCTGAAATCATTAAGGCACATTTAATTTAAAACTTGTACTTAGTTTTTCTACATGTTAGAGGTTAACTTTTCAGCCATTTATATTAACAGAATATCAAAGACTTTTGAAAGCATCTGAAGAATATTCTGGGCCCTGAAATAAATTTAATTCATCCACATGTATAATTTTCATCTTACTTGTATTTGTTAGCTTAAATCTATTTCTTCCACAGAAATACCTGATGATTAAAGACAGAACAGTTTTAATGACAGCATAAAGAAATGAAACTTCTTTAATCTAGATAGCTCAAACTTGTCACCACAACCTATTCAAACCTTAAGAATTACAACCAACTTGTTGAGACAGGATAAGGAAATATAGTTCTGATGTCTATAAGTAGTAATTATTTACACCTTAAAGTTCCTTCCATTTTTGGGGAACAGTTTTGTTTTGGAAACGAAACCAAATTTCAGCTTACTTATTGTAAAACAATTCAAGAATCTGAATAAAGACACTAAACACACCTTTGATCTGTAAAATGTTTGCCTATTTATGTTCACACAGTGGAAAGAAAGAAGTCTATTTTAGGAAGGAATTCATAGGTATCAAGGTAAAGGTGCTGCTTTATGGCAGAATGCATGAAAACTAACTCCCAAGGTGCACAGCAGGTTCTTTTTTTTTTTTTTTTTTTAAGATTTTATTTATTTATTTATTCATGAGAGACAGAGAGAGAGGCAGAGACAGAGGCAGAGCGAGAAGCAGTCTCCTCACAAGGAGCCCGATGTGGGACTTGATCCCGGACCCTGGGATTGTGCCCTGAGCCAAAGGCAGGGGCTCAACCGCTGAGCCACCCAGGCGTCCCTGCACAGCAGGTTCTTAATTGAATACCTGCACATTTTTTTCTAACTACTTTGCAAAATAATTTCTAAGTTCACGGTATCAACTAATAACTGGAAGTTTCATAATAAAGTAGTAGACCAGGAAATCTAAGTTATTAATGTATGAATTAAGAGACAAAAATGAACTTTAAAAAATGTCATAAATACCTTCTATAAGCCCTATGATTGAGAATTTCAAAAATAACATGGAGCGCCTGGGTGGCTCAGTCAGTTAAGTGTCTAACTCTTGGTTTAGGCTCAGGTCCTGATCTCAAGAGTCATGAGATGGAGCCCCAAGTCAGGTTCATGCCCAGCATGGAGCCTGCTTAAGATTCTCAATCTTCCCTTGCTCCTCACCCCTAAAAACAAACAAACAAACAAACAAACAAACAAACAAACCAAAACCCAAACTTCAAAAATTACAAAGATAGTGGAGGAATTAAAAGCAGACTATGTGGCTTTTGAATGCTGTCTCTACTAGCAATCGGACATTAGGTAAATTACTAGCAATCGGACATTAGGTAAATTACCCTATGCCTACATTTTTTTCAACTGTAACGGGAATGATAAGCAAAAACACTCCACCTCTACTTGTTAAGAGGATTAGAGAGGTTTATATATAGTGATTAGAACAGAACCTGGTACACGGTAAACACTAAGTATTTTTTGCTATTTATTACAGCAGTTTCTCAGTAACTATGCACTAATTCTAAATCTAAGCATAAAGTTGATAATAAATTTCCAAATAAACCCACTGCTCTGGTGAATTCTATTGATAAATATGATAAACATTTATTTTGTTAACAAATGTATGGAAGTACCCTGGAAAAGAAGTGCATCAAACAGGAGCTACAAAGATAAGTAAGGTACTAACTTCTACAGACTACAGAGACAGAGAATATATATGCCTACAGGCATCTTGGTAAGGTGGTCATAAGTTCACAAAAGAGGGAGTGGTTAACTATAACTGGGTTAATATCTCCTTGTTCAACACAATGGTTTGGTTGACTGTTTTCATTAAAGCCTTAGTATACTGAAGGTCAAGAGAAAAAAAAAAAAAGACATTTTAAGATTCAGGAAGTATAATTTGAAAGTAAATAATTATATTGCCAATCACAGCAAATCAGTTTTTTAAAAAATATTTTATTTATTTATTTGAGTGTGCGCTCACACAGACAAGCAGGGGATGGGGCAGCGGGAGAGGGAGAAGCAGAAGCAGACTCCCTGCTGAGCAGAGAGCCGGACTTGGGGCTGAATCCCAGGACCCTAGGGGCATGACCTGAGTTGAACACAGATGCTTAACCAACTGAGCCACTTCAGTGCTCCCAAACCAGTTTCTTTTTTTAAGATATTATTTATTTGAGAGAGAGCACAAAAGAGAGAGAGCATGAGCAGAGGGAGGGGCACATGGAGAAGGAGAAGCAGACTCCCTGCAGAGCAGGGAGCCCATGCAGGCTCCATCCCAGGACCTGCGACCATAACCTAAGGCAGATGCCTAACAGACTGAGCCACCCAGGTGCCCCTCATCAAACCAGTTTTGTGTTAATAGCCTTATCTTTTAAATAACCTTATTTTTTTATGAAGATAAAATCAAATAAACTACTAAATTAAGTGCAAAAGAACAGACTATTAATTTTGTTAATTTTGCTAAAAATAATGACAGCTAATAGTTATGGAGAGATTATGAGCCATGTACTGTTCTAAATGCCATAAGAAAATAAAATTACAGTAGTCTCCCTTTGTCTAAGAAGACTACATTTCAAGACCCCCAGAGAATGTCTGAAACCATGGATAGTACTGAAACCTATGTATACTATGTTTTTTTTTCCTATTCATACATACCTATGATAAAGTTTAATTTGTAAATTATGCACCATAAGAGATTACAACAATAACTAAGAATAAAATAGGATTGTAACAATATACTATAATAAGTTATGTGAATGTGATTTTTCATTCTCAAAATATCTTACTGTACTGTACTCACCTTTCTTTTTGTGATAATATGAGGTGATAAAATGAATATGTGATGAGGTGAAGTGAGGGGAATGAACAGTAGCATTAGGCAACTACTGACCTTCTGACAATATGTCAGAAGGAAGATCACCTGCCTCTGGACCACAGGTAACTGAAATCATGAAAAGGTAATGTTCACAGGTAACTGAAATCATGAAAAGTGAAACCACAGATAAGAGGAGACTAACTGTATAGGCCAATATCCTGATAAATACAGATGTAAAAATCCTATACAAAAATGTCAGCAAACCAAATTGAATACATTAAAAAAAGATCATACACCATGATTAAGTGGGATTTATTCCAGAGATGTAAAGATGATTTGACATCTACAATCAATGGGATACATCACACTAACAAAATGAAAGATAAAAATCATGATTATCTTAACAAATGCAGAAAAAGCATCTCGCAAAATTCAACATCCATTTATGATAAAAACTCTCAACAAAGCAGGTAAGAAATGTATCTCAACATAAGGATCATATACAACAAGCTCACAACTGATATCCTCTATGATGAAAAGCTGAAAGCTAAGATCAGAAACAAAGATGCCCACTCTTGTCACTTTTATTCAATATAGCTTTAGAAGTCCTAAACAGACCAATGAGGTAAGAAAAAGAAAAAAAAAAAAAAAGCATCCAAACTGCAATGAAGGAAGCAACTGTCACTATGTGCAGGTGACATATTAAAAACCCTAAAGACTCAATCAAAAAACTGTTAGAATAAATGAATTCAGTAAAGTTGCAGAATGCAAAACCCATGACTCAAAAATCTGTCTTATACACTAATAATAAACTATCAGGAAGAGAAATTAAGAAAATCCCATTTACAACTGCATCAAAAAGAATAAAATACCTAGGAATATATTTAAACACAAGGTGACATTAATACAAGACACTGAAGAAGGCATAAATAAGTGGAAAGATATTCCAAGCTCATGGATTAGAAGAATTAATGTTAAAATGGCCATACTGCCTAGAGCAATATGTAGATTCAATGTAATTCCTATCAAAATTCCAACAGCATTTTTTTTACAGAAACAAAACAAACCATCCTAAGATTTGTAAAGAATCATAAAAGACCCTGAATAGCCGTAACAATCATGAGGAAGAAAAACTAAGCCGGAGGCATCATGCTCCCTAATTTCAAATTATATTACAAAACTATAGTAATTAAAAGAGTATGGTACTAGCATAAAAGCAGACATAGATCAACAGAACAGAACAGAAAGCCCAGAAATAAAGCCACACATATATAGTCAATTTATGACAAAGGAGCCAAGAATACACAAGCGGGAAAGGACAATTTCTTTAACAAATGCTTTTGGGGAAACTGGACAGCCACTGCAAAAGAATAAAACTGGAACACTATCTTACACCAAACACAAAATTAACTCAAAATGGATTGGGGAACTGAACATAAGAATTGAAACCATAAAACTTTCAAAAGAAAATGCAGGCAGTAAGCTCCTTGACATAGATCTTGGTGATGATTTTTTTGTATTTGATACCAAAAACAACAAAAGCAAAAATAAATAAATGGAACTACATCAAATGAAAAATATTTTTTCTTCCAAACTAAAAAATTTCTGTACAGCAAAGGAAACAATCAACAAAATAAAAAGGCAACTTACTGAATGGAAGAAAATATTTGCAAATCATATATCTGGTAAAGGGCTAATATTCAATATGTAAGGAACTCAGCAGCAAAACAAGACAAAACAAAAACCAACAAAACACCCAATCTGAATAAAAAGTGGCCTAAGATCTGAATAAATGTTTTTCCAAAAAAAAAGATGTATCAATGGCCAAAAGATACATGAAAAGGAGCATCTTAATCATCAGGGAAATGCAAATCAAAATCACAGTAAGATATCACCTCATATTTATTAGAATAGCTATTATCAAAAAGACTAGAAATAACAACTGTTGAAATTATGTGGAAAAAAGGGAACCCCTGTGTACTGATGGTGGGAATATAAACTGGTGCAGCCACTATGGAAAATAGTATGGAGGTTCTTCAAAAAATTAAAAATATAACTACTACATGATCCAGCAATTCCACTTCTGGGAAGTGAAATAAAAAGTGAAAAATAGAAAGTAGTAATATTAACTAAAAAAAAAAAATACATATCCCCATGTTCACTGCAGCATTATTTACAAAAGCCAAGTTATGGAATCAACCTAAATTCATCAACAGGTGAATGGATAAGGAAATTGTGATACAAGAATGCCTGGGGGGCTCAGTGGTTGAGTATCTGCCTTCCGCTCAGGGCGTGATCCTGGGGTCCCGGGATGGAGACTCATATCAGGCTTCCTGCATGGAGCCTGCTTCTCCCTCTGCCTATGTCTCTGCCTCTCTTTCTGTCTCTTATGAATAAATAAATAAAATCTTAAAAAAAAAAGAAATTGTCATATATACAATAAAATATTACTCAGTGGTAAAAAGAATGAAATATTGCCTTTTCAACATGGATGGACCATGAGAGCATTATGCTAAGTGAAATAAGACAGAGAAAGATAAATATCACATGATCTCTCATATGTGGAATGTAATACACTACCCCACCCAAGAGTAGATATCATTCTCATCATTCACACATAAATGGAGACTGAAAGAAGTAATCTAATCATTGGTCACAATTATTAGCAGAGGTGGGATTCAAATTCAGTCTGACTTCAGAAATTTGGCTCTTACTGTCTCAATAAATGATAGCTCTCTTCCTCTCTTCTACAATCAGTTTTAGTTTTCCCTACTACTTTTAGATAATGACTTCTCTCTAATAAAAATCTATACTCTTAAGATTTATTCCATTTCTCTATTCTTCCCCTTTCCTCTCATCTAGCAACCTTTATGTCACTGGAGGATCTCTATTCTAAATTTTATTGTTCTAGGAAGCAATTTAAATAGCTAGGACAGGGATCCCTGGGTGGCGCAGCGGTTTGGCGCCTGCCTTTGGCCCAGGGCGCGATCCTGGAGACCTGGGATCGAATCCCACATCGGGCTCCAGGTGCATGGAGCCTGCTTCTCCCTTTGCCTGTGTCTCTGCCTCTCTCTCTCTCTCTCTGTGTGTGACTATCATAAATAAATAAAAATTAAAAAAAAAAAAACTAAAATCTTTAAAAAAAAATAAATAAATAAATAAATAGCTAGGACAGACTATCCATATTCTAGACAACAGTTCTTTGACCCCTTTCACCCCAAAGAATGAACAACATATGAATGCTCCTATAATTTCTTTAGTCTTTTTCAGATTTGGTAACTTTTCTCCTTGTTCACAGTCATCATTCAATTTTTGTCTTAATAACCAAGTAAACAGCTCCTCAACAGGTTCTTGAGATAAATAAAATTAACTCAGTTCTCCTAATTTTTAAAAATGTAAAATAGAATTCAGCAACATATAAAAAGAATTATGCACCATGACTAAGTGCGGTTAATTCCAGGAATGCAAGATGGCTTCAATATTCAAAAATCAGGATATAACCAAAAAAACTAAAAGGCAACCTACGGAATAGAAGATATTTGCAAATGATGTATCTGATAAAGGGTTAGTATCCAAAATATATAAAGAACTTATAAGACTTAACACCCAAAAAACAAATAATCCAATTAAAAATGGGTAGAAGACATGAACAGACACTTCTTCAAAGAAGATATCCAGGGGATCCCTGGGTGGCTCAGCGGTTTAGTGCCTGCCTTTGGCCCAGGGCGTGATCCTGGAGACCTGGGATTGAATCCCACGTCGGGCTCCCTGCATGGAGCCTGCTTCTCTCCCTCTGCCTATGTCTCTGCCTCTCTCTCTCTCTCTCTCTCTCTCTGTCTTTCATGAATAAATAAAATATTTTAAAAAAAAGATATCCAGATGGCCAACGGACATATGAAAAGCTGCTCAACATCACTCATCATCAGAGAAATGCAAATCAATACCACAATGAGATACTACCTCACACCTGTCAGAATAACTAAATCAACGATATAAGAAACACAGGGTGTTGGTAAGGATGTGGAGAAAGGGAAATCTCTTACACTATTGGGGGGAGTGCAAACTAGTGTAGCCACTCTGGAAAACAGTATGGAGGGTCCTCAAGAAATTAAAAATAGAACTACCATATGATCCAGTAATCACACTATTAGGTATTTACCCAAAAGATGCAAAAATACTAATTCAAAGGGATACATGCACTCTGCTGCTTATTATCTACAATAGCCAAATTATGGAAACAGCCCAAGGGTGCACAGATTGATGACTGGATAAAGAAGATGTAGTGTGTGTAAATATATATAATGGAATATTTACATGCATAATATATGTAATATATATATATAAAGTAATATATTTATTACTCAGCCATAAAGAAGAATGAAATCTTGCCATTTCCAACAACATGAACAGAGCTAGATGGAGAGTATTATGTTAAGTGAAATGAGTCAGTCAGAGAAAGACAAACCTTGTATGATTTCACTTATATGTGGAATTTAAAAAACAAAACAAATGAGCAAAGGGGAAAAAAAGATGTGGGATGGAGGGGAAACCAAGAAACAGACTCTTAACTATAGAGAACTGATGGTTACCAGAAGGGAGGTAGATGGAGGAATGGTTTAAATAGGTGATGGGGATTAAGGAGTACACTTGAGATGAGCACTGAATGTTGTATAGAAGTGCTGAGTCACTATATTTTGCACCTGAAACTAATACTACACAGTATGTTAACTAAGTGGAATTTAAATAAAATTTTTTTAAAAAATTATTCAAAAATTAATCAATGTAACCCACCATATATGAGCAGGCTAAAAAGCGTTTGACAAAATACAACACCCATCATGAGAAACATTCTCAGAAAAATTAGAGGAATACTCGCTCAACTTGATAGAGGATTTACAAAAACTTACAGCTAGCATTACACTTAACAGTGAAAGACTGGACGTGCCTAGGGGGCTCAATCGGTTAAGTGTCTGCCTTTGGCATAGGTCATGATCCCAGAGTCCTGAGATTGAGTACCCCATCGGGCTCCCTCCTCAGTAGGGAATCTACTTCTCCCTCTCCTTCTCCCCTCTCCGCTGCTCATGCTCTCTCTTGTCCATGCAAACTCTTTCTCTCAAATAAATAAAAATCTTAAAAAAAAAAAAAGGCCGTAAAAGATTAAACACTTCTCTGTAAGATCTGGCACGGGGCAAGGAACCCCATTCTTACCAGTCTTATTCAATATAGTGCTGGAAATTCTAGCCATGCAATAAAGCAAGAAATGGAAATAAAAGGTATACAGATTGGAAAGGAAGAAATAGATCTTTATTTGCAGATGACAAGATTGTCTACATAGAAAATCTCAAATAATCTATATAAAAATTTCTAGAATGAGTTCAGCAAGGTTGCATTATAAATATGCAAAAATCAATTGTATTTCTATGTACTAGCAAAAAACATGTGGACACCAAACTTAAAAAGAATGCCATTTATAACTGTTGAAAGAAAAACAGGCGTAAATCTAATAAAACTGTACAGAACTTGTGTACAAGTTCAGAATTTGTATAGACACAACATTGATGAAGAAATCAAAGAAGACCTAAATAAATGGAGACATACACCACATTCATGGGTTGGAAAACTCAACAGAGTAAAGATGTCAATTCTCCCCAAACTGATTTATAAATTTAATGCAATTCCTAGATATAGACAAGATTATTGTAAAATTTATAAGAAAGCCAAATAATTAGTATAGTTAAAGCAATTCTGAAAAAAGAGTAAACGAGAGGAATTAATTTACCCAAATTTAATACTTATTACATAGCTGCAGTAATCAAGACTGTTGGAGAAAAAAAAAAGACCATGATACTGGCAGAGGGATAAACAATGGAACAGAAAAGCTAAAAATTTAAAAACTGAAGTGTTGACCAATGTACCAAACAGCAACAATAGTTACACAAATCCAATCCCAAGTTAGACTGAATATAAAGGTACATACCTTAAGTAGTATTATTGTGGTGAAACAGTGTTAAAAAACAAACAAACAGAACCTAATATGGAAAATACATTTCAATCTAACTAAACTCAAGTGAATCTGCCTAGATAAAAATGAAAAAACAGAAAGCTAAGCATTTCACACAAATCATCAGAAAACCAGCTAGATATACTTCCATTATTATAATTATCTGATTTCTATAAGATATGAAAATTTCTTGTGGATTTGTTCTTGACCACAGATCTCAGAGCTAAAGTTCTACTAGCTAATAAATCACCCTAACTGCTAGACTCTGATTGGAAAACAAAGCCATTCTGTTTTCTATTCAAAGATAATGTCCTTGAAGAAGTGAGGTTGAAATGGCCACTAAGGAACAACTTTTTGTGTCATTTCATAGCAAGAAAATTCTTTGATGTTGTTTGTAGCACATAGATATAACCCTTGTTTTATGTAATGAGTATGTTCCTTAAAAGGTACCCTTTCTGAAAGTAACATTTTGGCCATTTTAAGTCGTATTTTAAATGTAATAAGACCATTCTATTTACATAAATTATATTAAGTATCTTATAAGGCAAATACTCATGCCTTCATTTTCCATATTTTTTTTGTAGAAAACTGATTTTCAATAATAGGTTTTCTTAAAACACATTTTCATTAAGATAGGTCATTTTAAATATTTCAAATTCACAATTTATCCTCATATAATGGTAATTTTATAGCATCATCTGAACTGCAGTCAAAGAAAACAGTTGGCTGGATTCCCCTGAAAAGGAAACCAACCTAATAGGCTTTCTTACTTATTGAAGAAAACAAAATTATAATCCCAAATATCCTATCTTATGGAGAAGGAGGTCCTCCCTCCCAGTGGCATCCATAGCTTATACAACGGCAAATACAGAGGAAGGCCAGCGATTTCTAAGTTTCAGATTGCCCAAAGTCACTCATTTACCCTAAGCCCTCCTGAAGAGACACCATTCATTCCAAGCATTTTTGATATTGTGGATACCAATTCAACAACAGAGTGGTTCCATAAAGATGGCATAAAGATTGTAAAAGTCAAATTTAAAATTGCTTTCCTTTGGGGAATAATATATACAATGAAGTGGAACTATCCTTCTTAAACAAGTACTTCATAACAGCTCAAAGGCATTCCATAAAGTCATCTGGAGTCTGTAAGCAACAAGTTTCTGTTTCTCTCAAGACCAATTTAAATTAGGTGAAAACAAGGAGTCAAATTTCATCACCAATTATTGAACAGTGGAATCACCAAAGCAACATTTAAACAATTCTTTTTAATAATTAATTTTCCCCAACACACACACTGCAAAATGGCACAAATTTCAGGGGGAAAAAATGGGATTTCAAGCACATATTTTAAAGCAATTTAAACCAAAAAAAAAAAAAAACAAAACATAAGAATTTGGCAAAATCACTTAAATAACACCTAATTAGAATCCTCTTTTATTCTATTAAGTACATAGTAAACAAATAAACAAGTAAATAAGAAGATAAGCAAGTGCATAACAAATAATTTTATTTCTTTAAATTTATTTATTTATTTTAAGATTTATTTATTTATGATGGACATAGAGAGAGAGAGGCAGAGACACAGGAGGAGGGAGAAGCAGACTCCATGCCAGGAGCCCGACACAGGACTCGATCCCGGGACTCCAGGATCGTGCCCTGGGCCAAAGGTAGGCATTAAACTGCTGAGCCACCCAGGGATCCCCAAAAATAACAATTTTAAAACTGATCCCTTTGGGCAGGCTGGTGGCTCAGCGGCTTAGCTGAGCCCAGGGCATGATCCTGGAGACCCAGGATCGAGTCCCATGTCAGGCTCCCTGCATGGAGCCTGCTTCTCCCTCTGCCTGTGTCTCTGCCTCTCTCTCTCTCTCTCTCTCTCTGTGTCTCTCATGAATAAATAAAATCTTTAAAAAAATTTAAAAAAAATAAAACTGATCCCTTTGTAAACTGCAACCAATCATATCATTTACACCAAACACTGTGGTGATGCAGTCTTTTACTGGTAGTTAAACAGAGAGACCCTTAAGATCTAGGTCTTATTTATTTTTGTATACACTCTCTTTTTAAAAAGATTTTATTTATTTCTTTTAGAGAGAGAGAGAGACAGCAGGAGCAGGGGAAGAGCATGGGGGGGGAGAGAGAGGGGGAAGGAATCTCAAATAGACACTGGCTCAATCTCAGGATCCTGAGGTCACGACCTGAGCTGAAACCAAGAATCGGACATTCAACCAAGTCACCCAGGTGCCCCTGCATATATATATCTATTGAAACAGATAGATAAGTGAATACAATTAAGCTGCAATAGGATACAAAAAACTGTTTTAGTGCAAACAGATATTTATTTTATAGATACCATCTGGGAAATAGAGAAAAAAGGATGAAAGTATAAATTATTTGCAATCCCTATTCCATTAACATTATATATGGTGGCTTATTTCCTTATTTCCTTTGGCATAGAAATTTTGTTTTCTAATTACATGAAGTTACCTAAGGACAAAGAGTAAAGCATCAGACTCAGAATTCTAATTTAGGGAGAAAAAAAAAAGAGAAAAGTTAAAGCTAAATTATTAGCAGTGTGTTCTTTAAAATCAATAGACTTATTTTTTAGAAGAGTTTTAGGTTTACAGAAATATTTAGCAGAAAGTAGAGTTCCCATACACCCATTTTCCCCTATCAATATCTTTTAGTGTGGTACATTACAATTGATGAGCCAATATTGGTCATTATTATATAAAATCCATAGTTTACATTAGGGTTCACTCTTTCGTGTTGTTCTACAGGTTTTAACAAATGCATAATGTCATGTACCCATCATTACAATGTCATACAGAATAGCTTCACTGCCCATGTGCTCCACCTACTTACTTACTCTTCTTCCTCTTCTCCCCCACCCCGCCCCCCGCCGAACCCTTGGCAACAGCTCATCTTTCTACTGTTGATAGTTTTGCCTTTTGTGCTATAGTTGGAATTACACACACAGTATGTGGCCTTTTCAGACTGGCTTCTTTTGAGCATTTAATGGCTCCTCCATGTCTTTTGGGGCTTGCTAGGTTACTCCTATATTACTGAATAATATTCCATTGTATGGATGTACTGTTCTATCTGTGCTTCCAAGTTCTGGCAATTATGAGTAAACATTTGTGTGCAGGCTTTTGTTTGGACATAAGTTTTCAATTCATTTAGATAATACCCAGGAGCATGACTGCTGGACCATATGGTTAGATTACATTTAATATTTTAATGAAGCTGCCAAACTGGCTCCCAAAGTGGCTATACCATTTTGTATTTCCACCAGCAGCGAGAGTTCCTACTGCTCCACATCCCTGCCAACATTTGATGCTGTGTTTTGGATTTTAGCCATTCTAATAGGTATATAGTGGTATCTGATTGTTTTAATTTGCAATTCCCTAATGACATGATGCTGAATATATTTTCATATGCTTATTTGCCATCTGCTTATCATCTCAGATGAATTGTCTGTTCTGATCTTTTGCCTACTTTTTAATTGTTGAATTTTTTAAAAAAAGATTTTATTTATTTATTCATGAGAGACACAGAAAGAGAGAGGCAGAGATATAGGCAATGGGAGAAGCAGGCTCTATGCACGGAGCCTGATGTGGGACTTGATCCCAGGACTCCAGGATCATGCCCTGAGCCATCCAGGCGTCCCATAATTGTTGAATTTTAAGAGTCCTTTGTATATTTTGGGTAACAGTCCTTCATCAGATAAGTGTTTTGCAAATATCTTCTTCCCATCTGTAGCTTTTTTCATTTTTTTAAAAAAGATTTTATTTATTTATTCATGAGAGACAGAGAGAGAGACACAGAGAGAGAGAGGCAAAGACACAGGCAGAGTGAGAAACCTAAACATACACGGTTGATAGAGTTCAAAGTGCTTTCATGTTTTAGTCTTTCTCTTGCCTTGGAATCCCTTTACCTTATTCTCAACATAAATTGCTTATATCTTAAAGTCCAGCTCAAAAGTCACATCCTTTGTGAAGCCTTTCCCATTATGTATACACCCAGGCAGAACTAATTATTCTTTTTTTTTAATAATATTATGCTTTCATTATTTTGTTTTTTATCAATTCATTCATGAATAAACAAGCATTTAGGATATATTAGACACTGTACTATGCAGTGGAAGAAAAATATCTTAAATTTGTAAAGCTTACAAAGTTTTTTTTTGGAAATGGTGTCTCATTTAATACTTTAAGAATATATCTTATAAGATATCATAATTATGTTTATTATTTCTCCAACTAGAATGAATTCCCAAGGAGTGGAGGCTGAGTCTAATTCATCTTTGACTCCCTAGAGCCTAGTATAGTACCTAGCACACAGGAGACACTCATTTAATACTTGTTAAATAAATGAGTAACAAGACACTTGTTAGATTAATACAGTAGCAATCATAGTTAACGGGGGCAGACAGAGGATATATATGTCACATTGTGCAAACATATCTGGGAAGATAAATTCCTCACTACAGCAGAATATCTCCAACTCTGTTTTACTGTATAACAAAGCCATGTACTGACTGAAGATAGATTTGATTTCCATATGCTCCAAGGGAAGAAAAATGAGTTCTGCATAAAAGCTCCAAACTAGGTTATTTTGCCTTATAAAACTGTATACTACCACATGAATATGAAAATAAGAAAAGTATTATTCAGAGTTCTATTAAGTTGCTTTGTCATCTATTTCAATATGGAAGACAACTGCACAACCTGAGACAAATGGGGCATGTAATTTTAAAATAATTACATTTAAAATAATTAAATTTAAAATAATAACATGTAATTTTAAAATATGCCATAAATGGGGGATCCCGGGGTGGCTCAGCGGTTTGGCGCCTGCCTTCAGCCCAGGGCCTGATCCTGGAGACCCGGGATTGAGTACCACATCGGGCTCCCTGCATGGAGCCTGTTTCTCCCTCTGCCTGTGTCTCTGCCTCTCTCTCTGTGTCTCTCATGAATAAATAAATAAAATCTTAAAAAATAAAATAAAATATCCCATAAATGAAATGATAGATAACACAGTGAAATAAATACTATCAGTCCTCATATGTTAAAAATTCAAGTCTCTATTATATGAAAACCCCTAATATAGGTAAGGGATATATCTCAAGATCTTTGCATATTCTCATATTTATGGCTACTACTAATACATGTAGCTTCTTCCATAAGCTTCTCATTTTTCTACTTAGGAACACCACTTTTTTTTTTTTTTAAGATTTATTTACTTATTCATGAGAGACACACAGAGAGAGGCACAGACACACGCAGAAGGAGAAGCAGGCTCCCTGCAGGGAGCCCAATGTGGGACTCGATCCTGGAGCACAGGCGTCCCAGGAGCACCACTTTTTGTAGGATCACTTCATTAGCATTACCTTTATAATGGTGTTTTCTCCATGGAGTGATGTTTCACAAAGAAATAAAAGTATATGTATGTATGTATGTGTATAAACCATTTCAGGTAGTTACCAAGTAAATAATAACAAGCAGGGGCACCTGGGTGGCTCAGTGGTTGAGAGTCTGCCTTTGACTCAGTTCGTGATCCCAGGTCGTGGGACTGGGTAATCTGACCATCATTTAATTGGAGTCATATGGTATTTATTACACAACAAATGTACATATGATTACACCAAAAACTTTTGGAATAAAGCCACTCCTTGTAAAAGTCACTAAATTATGGTGATCATATGTCTTATACTTTTCAAATATGGTCATGCTCCATTAACACAATTAAAATTTAATTTCACAAAGATGATCCTAACATTAGAAGTATTTCAAATTATATTTAAGGCATGTAAATTAACAATGCACATAAAAGGTTTTCATCTTTAGTATTTGCTTTTCTTACTCTCTAAAACCCTCATTATGTTTTGCTTCATACAGACATGCCTTACAAAGCTTCTTTACATGCATTTATCTTAGCAACTGTGTGATGTGGATACCATAAAAATCGGTTTAGATTGAGTACATACTAATTGTCCAAAAAGATACAAGGTTCTCTCTTCAGTATAATTTGGATCAAGTTAGATTCTGAATAATGATCATAGCAACAGTAAAAGCTTACATTTCTGTAAGGGCTTAGCAGTTTATAGGAAAAAAAAATCGGTTTAGAAAAGCAGTGTAGTATTGCAGAAGCAACACAGAGCACCAGCTTTAATTAGCTGTGGGACCTCCGAGAAATCTAGCTAAAATCATGAAACAAAAAATGAAGCCATTTTCATTGTTTTTAAAACACCTATGTAAAATATTTCCACAACCACAACTCTCGATCATCTAACCTAAATGACAAGTCTGATAAATTAAAAAAATTCAAAATATTAATAGTCTAAACATATGCTAAGAAAAAAGTCATAAGAAAAATTGTTAGTAGAGAAAAGGTAAGCCTCTGACAATATAGTAGTTCTTTACTTACTCATGAACATATTTACACCTAAGTGTACAAGTATATGTACCATCTCAGATAATAAAAACCATATCTGCTGAAGTCAATGGAATGAAAACAAAACATATTCTCAATACTGTAATTGATTCTGTGTATTTAAATGTAACTTGCTTTATACAACAGCCCTGTATTTGAAAAGTTAGGTGAAATGAATTCTTTTGATTTTTTAAGTGCTTTTAATTGTGTAAAATGCCTTAACTCTTAAGCCATTCTTCCTAAAAATCATGTAACATAAAGGGACAGCTACAATCCCATTACAAAAAACAAAACAAAACAAAACAAAAAACCAAAACCAAAACCAAAACAAACAAACAAAAAACCAAAACACCCCAAAAACAAGACACAGGGAGGTCACATCACCTGCTTTTCAGAAAAATGTAAAGCAACTGATCTTTCAAACCTTAATAGCATTATGCATGCTGAATCCCTAAAATAAGAAAAATAAAATTTAAAAAAAAGCAAGTCACAGGGAGGCAGTATGATGTGGGACAAATATGGAACCAGGTTAGGAAATACAGGTTTGAATTTTTATGAAACCTTAGCCTATGTCCTTTCTGAATCTTGTTTCTATCTATAAATAAGAGAGATAAGCATCTGCCAAAGACTGTTAGTATATACCATAGAAGAGTTTGACTTTTAATTATTTATCACCTTAATAATATCCCCTTTAGTTCTCAAAATCAAATTTCATATGTAAATATAGCATCTGGACCAATATCTTATACATTGTATGTATTTAATAAATATTTGGGGAATAAGTAAATGAATGAAACAGGTTTCCTATAATGGGAAACAGGTGTCCTACATATACATGTATATGAAACCAAAATTAATACCTTCTGTTTACATCTACATACATCCATTCATTTAAACAAGAAATAAATATTAAGTGTCTATGATATAATAGGAACTAGGGACACAACACTGCCAACAGACTAGACTAATCAGGTCCCTACCTTTACAAAAGTTACATTCAAGGAGTCACTTGATGATAAAAAATAAAAAGCCCAACAAATTATTACAGATTCTCATAAATGCTATAAGAGAAGCCAAAAAAAAAAAAAAAAGAGTGCCTTCTTAGAGATAAAAAAGGTCTATTTTAGATAATATAGTCAGAAACTCCTCTTTGAAGAAGTGACAAGTGACCTTAGACTAAAGATGTCAATGAATAAGCCACATGAAAAGCTAAGAAAAGAATATTTTAAGCAGATAGAACAAGTTAGAAGTACAAAGAAGCTGAGAAGGGAAAAGGCTTAGTATCTCTGGGAAAGAAGTAAATAGAGGCCAGCATATCTAGTATCTAGATCAGACGAGATCGGGTGCGTTCAGGGTGGTATGGCCGTAGACCATATCTAGTATCTAATAAACAAAGGGAAAGAGTGATATAGATGAAGGGATGGAGAGGAGGTTGGAGATTTAGGCAGTAGGTTGTATCATGTAGCGTTTCATAGGCCCACAAAAAATTCATAATTCAGTAGTGGTGGGGGATGGAGGAAGGCAGAATGGAAATTTTTTTTTTTGTAAAGATTTTACTTATCCATTCACGAGACAGAGAGAGAGAGAGAGAGAGAGAGAGGCAGAGACACAGGCAGAGGGAGAAGCAGGCCCCCTGCAGCGAGCCTGTTGCAGAACTCGATCCCAGGACCCCAGAATCACACCCTGGGCCGAAGGCAGGTGCCAAACCGCTGAGCCACCCAGGGATCCCCCTAGAATGGAAAATTAAAGTAAAAGTCCACCTCAAGGGACGCCTGGGTGGCTCAGTGGTTGAGCATCTGCCTTTGGCTTGGGGCAATGATCCCCATCCCAGGATCAAGTCCCACATCGGGCTCCTTGCAGGGAGCCTGCTTCTCCCTCTATGTCTCTGCCTCTCTCTGTGTCTCTCATGAATAAATAAATAAAATCTTTAAAAAAAAATCACTAGAAGAAAAGATTTTGTTTAACCATACTATTTCTATGTTTATGGCTTGGAATACAGAAGAGAGTGTAGTAAATCCAACTGAAGCGAAAGTTGGCTAATAACTTCTCTGGAGCTCTGTATATGACACATTCTCTTCTGATTAACAGATGTTCTAAGTCCACTAGCCATAGTGATGGATTTGTGATCAGCTGGGCCAATCACAGTAACCCTCCCAGTCCCCTGCACCCTCAAGCCCAGGGAGAAATTCAGAGCCAAGAGTCTTGGAGTATCTCCAAAAGAAACTGCATTTGTAGTTTAAAAATCTTGCCACAAAGAAAATTCCAGGCTGAAACAGATTCACTAGTAAATTTCATCAAACTTAATTTAAGGAAAGAATAACACCAAACCTGTACAAATTCTTTCAGCAAACAGTAAAGGGGACATTTCTCAACTCATTTAATGGGGCCAAAGATATTTTAAGAAAACTAAAGATATTCTTCACAAGCATAATGCAAAAATCCTTAAAATAAATTCAGGAATATATCAAAAGGATAATAAATATATCATGACAAAGTGGAGTTTATTCTAGGAATCAAGATTGCTTTAATGTTTGAAAATAATCAATGCAATTCACCATATTACAGCAATAAGGGAAAAAAATTGATCACCTCGGTAGATGCAAAACAAGACATAAAAAATTCAACCCCAACCATGACAACAACTTTTAGCAAGAGAGAGACTAAAAGCAGTAATAGTCCAGTGACAATAAGCACAATAAGTACCCAGGTCTTAGTTTCTGAACCATTCTCCAAAAATAGGAACTAATGCTGATTGGAGAAGTGGTTGATTCCAGGGCTGAGGTAGGGAAAATACAAGAGCCATGAAAACTGTGTGGTAACAAATTATAAAGAAAGATAAAAAAAAGATGGGGCATGTCAAATGACAGAAGCTAACCTGAAGGAATGCCCAATGGCTAAAGGTGGAACAATTTGAGCAACAAAATAATGATGGTGTTAGATTATAACCCAAAGTATAAAATAAATATCCATGAGTCTACACTGATAAACAAAAAATAAAATCAATGAGGGAGAAGGGTACTTAGAGAATCTCAACTATTAAATGTACAAAGACTGGCGGCCCCGGTGGCGTAGCGGCTTAGCGCCGCCTGCAGCCTGAGGTGTGATACTGGAGACCCAGGATCGAGTCCCATGTCGAGCTCCTTGCATGGAGCCTGCTTCTCCCTCTGCCTGTGTCTCTGCCTCTCTCTCTGTGTGTCTCTCTCATGAATAGATAAATAAAATCTTCAAAAAAAAATAAATGTACAGACCGATGGAAACAGAAAATCACCAGTAGACAAACAACCCAGGAATAACTGGGGAAGCAAGATTCACTAACGGATACTAAAATTACTGGAAAAGGGACACCTGGGTGGCTCAGCAGTTGAGCATCTGCCTTTGGCTCAGGGCGTGATCCTGGAGTTCCAGGATCAGAGTCCCACATCAGGCTCCCTGCGTGGAGCCTGCTTCTCCCTCTGCCTGTGTTTCTGCCTCTCTCTTTCTGGGTCTCTCATGAATACATAAATAAAATCTTAAAAAAAAAAAAAAAAACTACCGGAAAAAGTTCACAGAGAAATAGGGTATTTGCAGAATTTCAAAGCATCTTTCCATATATTTATTAATTACAATGGGAAACAATTTTACAGTAGAGAAATGTGACAGACACCACTTTAAGCAATCTAGATTAATATTATCAATAAGACATACTGGCATGATATACACCCTGGTATGATGCTCCAAGAAGGGCCCAACATCACCATATGGTATTCTTGCCAAAAATGCGTAAGGTCAGACCAGAACACTTAAGAGTAGTGGTCAGTTATTTTTGTACAATGTCCCTTAACTTGGGTATGTCTGTCTGACATCTTCTCTTGACAAATTAAGGCTGGGTAATTTTATCACAGATCTGAGGAGACTAAGGAGACATGACACCTAAATACAACATAGGAGCCTGAACTGAATCTTGGAACATAAAAAGAACATTAGTGAAAGAATCGGTGAATAAAGTCTGTAGTTTAGTTAATATTATTATATGATAATTTGCTGAATTTGATAATTGTATTAAGGTACTATAAAACATTAACATTAGGAAAGCTGGGTGAAGGGTAGAAGAAATTCTCTGTACTATTTGTGCAATTATTCTGTAGTCTAAAATTTCAAAATAAAAAGCTAAAAAAAGGGATCCCTGGGTGGCGCAGCGGTTTGGCGCCTACCTTTGGCCCAGGGCGTGATCCTGGAGACCCGGGATCGAATCCCACATCAGGCTCCCGGTACATGGAGCCTGCTTCTCCCTCTGCCTGTGTCTCTGCCTCCCTCTCTCTCTCTGTGTGACTATCATAAATAAATAAATAATTAAAAAATAAAAATAAAAAAATAAAAAGCTAAAAAAACCCAACCAACAAAAAAAGTAACCCTTGGTAAATCAGGAAGGGAAGGTTCTTTTGCAACCTGATTAAGGGCATGTACAAAAACTCTCTGAATATCAAAGGATAAATGTTTCTCCCTAAATACAAAGCAAGGCAAGAATATCTGCATTGACCGCTTCCATTTAGCATTGTGTTGGTGGTTTGACCCAGTGCAATGAGGAAAGGGATAAAAGGAACACAGGTTAGAAAGAAAGAAAGAAAACTAAATTCTTAGATAACATGATTACAAACATAGAAAATCCCAAAAGATTTACCAAGAAACTACTATAAATATAAGTAAACTAATAAGGTCATAGGATGAAAAGTTATATACAATAATCAATTATATTTCTGTATCAGACAAAACAATTGGAAAATGAAAAATTCCACTTATTTATTTTTTTTAAAGATTTATTTATTTATTTATGATAGACACACACAGAGAGAGAGGCAGAGACACAGGCAGAAGGAGAAGCAGGCTCCATGCCGGGAGCCCGATATGGGACTCGATCCCAGGACTCCAGCATCGCGCCCTGGGCCAAAGGCAGGCGCCAAACCGCTAAGCCTCCCAGGGATCCCCTAAAATTCCATTTATAATCACATCCCCAAACAGGAAATATTTAAAAACAAATTTAACATAATTTGTGCAACATAATTTCACCTGTGTGGTGAAAACCATAAAATGCTACAAGAAAAAAAATGAGACCTAAATAAATAGAAAAACATACCACGGTCCTGAATTGGAAGATTTGCTATTGTTACCATGGGAATTCTCCCCAAATGGTTGTGCAGATTCAATGTAATCTTATTTAAAATACCAGCAAGTTTTTTTTTTTTTTTTTTTTTATAAGCTGGTTGTAAAATTTGTATGGTAATGAAAAGGACTCAGAAGAGCCAAACAATTCTGAAAATACAGAGCAAAGTTAGAAGACCTGCATTACCTTATTTCAAGACTTAAAATAAAGCTACGTAATCAAAACAGTTCAGCTACTGGCCTAAGGATGGACCTATAGGACAGCCTGGGTTGCTTAGCGGTTTAGTGCCGCCTTCAGCCCCTGGTGTGATCTTGGAGACCTGGGATCAAGTCCCACGTCAGGCTCCCTGCATGGAGCCTGCTTCTCCCTCTGCCTGTGTCTCTGCCTCTCTCTCTCTCTCTCTCTCTCTCTGTCTCTCATGAATAAATAAATAAAATCTTAAAAAAAAATAGATGGACCTATATAGGTCAATGGAACAATATAGGGTTCAGAAATAAACCAACTAACAAACGGTTAATTAATTCTCAATAAAAGGTGCCAATTAATTCAGTGGGGGAAAGGAGAGTCTTTTCAATAAACAGTCCTGAAACAACTGGATATTCATGTGGTAAATAAATGAATCTTGACCTTAACTCACTAGATACAAAAATGAAGTAAAAATGCTAAGATTGTAAAACTTCTGTTAGAAAACAAAGGGCAAAATATTTGCAAACTTTGGTCAAGATTTTTCAGTCTGAAAATACATGAATCATAAAAGAAAAACTGATCAACTAGACTTCATCAAAATGTAAAACCTCTGCTCTTTTAGAGCATAATGAAAATGAAAAAATTTTCATAATGAAAATGAAAAAAGTCCGAGCCTCAAGGAAAACATCTGCAAAACCTCTGAGAAAGAACTTGTATCCAGGATACAGAAAGAATTTTTAAAACTCAGTAGTAGAAAAAAACAAAACAAAACTCAATAGTAAAAAGATAAACAGCCCAATTAAAAAATGTGCAAAATATATGGACATTTCATTAAAGATAAACAAGTGGCATATAGCACTTGAAAGGATGTTTATCATTAGTCATAGAGAAGTGCAAATTAAAACCACAATGAGATACAATTACACATCTATTAGAATAGCTAAAAGAGGACTGACACTATCAAATGCTGGAAAGGATTTAAAGTAACTGGAAAGTTCAATATAGGATTGTCAGGAATGCAAAAATGATAAAACCACTTAATGTCTGACAGTTTCCTATAAAACGAAACATAAACTTACTCTTGCCATATAATCCAATAATTCAACTCCTACGTAATTACTCAAGAGAAATGAAAACAGAGCCACATGAAACTGTCTAAGAGTGGTCATATCAGCTTTATTGATAATAGTCCAAAACTAAAACATTAACCTACGTATCCACCAAGATATATCATACAGTGGAAATTATTCAGTGACAGAAAGGAAATGACTACTAATACAAAAATACACATATGTTAAAACTATATCCTTTAAAAGTAAAGGATGAGAGACATCATAATGGTAATAGTTCTTAAAGGAAAAAAAGAACTTTAAAAATAGAAAACTAATTCAGATACTTCTTTCAAAAAGGAAAATATAAAGAACAATGAAAGAAAATGGTTAAAGGAAGAGAAATCAATCTAAATAGCAAGCAAAGAGCTCATAGAAATACATCTACATTACAGCCCAGTAAAAAACAAATAGCTACAAGCTTGACGCTAATTCAAAGTCAGCATTTTCTTCTGACTGATGTACTGAAAACAGACTCAGAGAATAACAAGTCAAAAACGAAAGCTACTTTATCCACAGGAAGAGAAATTATTGGCTTTCATAAGATAAATTGTTACAAGCTAACAACATTTATTTTTAGATAAAATGTATTAATGGGAACTGGTAAAAACAATTACAAAATTAGTTTTTTTTTTTAAGTTTGGCATTCATTTCTAAAACATGTTTTATTCTTTTTCAAGGCAAAAATATGTACTTTTGAAACAAGTATAGAAGTGTACATTACCATAAAAAATGTTATGAAGAATCAAATAAAAATCTACATTTGCAAAAAAAAAAAAAAAACTACATTTGCTTCTCTAGCCATAAAAAGTCCAGTGCTACTGTACAAAATCAAACTAGTTACCTGAGTTACTGGATATTAAAAATCTTTATTCATGAAATATCAAAATAAAAAATATCAAAAAAATACCCTAGTAGCAAATCTAGCCTATTAATTACAAATGAACTATATAATCTATAATCACTACAGGTTTCTATAATCACTTTTAGGCTAATTTAACTACTACTACTTTATGCTTTTGTTTGGCTGCTTAACCTATGTTTTCTCTAATGAAAATGTATCCCTTGTATTAAAAAAAAAAGTCTATTACTGCAGAATTTTTGCCTAACTTGATATAAATTAAAAAAATTCAAAATATCAGTGTTACTGAAGGCACTGGGGAATGTTTACATATATGCTACTAATGAGACTCTAGCGAACCTTTAGAAGATAATTTGATAATATATCAAAAGCTTTACAAATGAATATATTCCAATTCTAAGAATCATAAGGAAATAAAAGACTTCAATATGTATAATAATGAAAACTGAATATAATCCAAAAAGCCAACATTAGGGAAATGGTTACATCTTGGTCTGTATTATGAGATATATGCAAAAATAAACCAATAATTTATCAAATAACATGCAAAAAGGCTCCCAATCTACCAGTAAAAAATGGTCACAGAATCTGTACTAACAAGTGATTTGAATTGTCTTTTTTGTGTTATTCATACTTTCTACTCTGAGAACTTTTATTATAAAGAGCACTTCTAGCTTCTGTAAGGAAAAAGTTCTGAAAAGACCTTGCCAATTCTTCCCTAAAGGACTTAGCCAATGACACAGAGATGACACTGAAAAAACAGAAAAAGTTTTCCATATTATTTGTACACCGATCATCTATGATTTTATGTTATTACCTAACAAATATTTATAATTTACCCACAAAAGATTGATTTTCCCAAAATGTATTTGGAATCTGTGTTCCAATGTTGAGAGCAATGACTGAGCCCTTGCTTTTGGTCTCAACAACTTCCCTAATTATTCTTCTTCTTTTTTTTTTTTTTTTTGAAGATTTATTTATTTATGAGAGACAGAGACAGAGAGACAGAGAGAGAGAGAGGGGTGGGGGCAGAGACATAGGCAGAGGGAGAAGCAGGCTCCATGCAGGGAGCCCGATGCAGGACCCAATCCTGGAACTCCAGGATCACACCCTGAGCCAAAGGCAGACGCTCAACTGCTGAGCCACCCAGAAGTCCCAACAACTTCCCTAATTCATCAGAAGCTCATATTCCATACAACTCATCTGGCCTGCTTCTCTCTGTACAGAATGAGCACATATAAACTTTTTCACAAAAATACTGAAAGGAGTATATATAAAGTATATCATATGTAAAACTGAGAAAAATGGAAAACACCTTTTGATTTCCAATCTTCTCATCATTTTTATAACCCTAAATTATTTGTTATATGCTCCTGAACTGATATATTTTTTTTCCTGTAAAATGAACAATATAAAACTCCTGAAGGGTTTTCTTTGAATTGTCAAAATGAAGGCAAAACTGCAAATTTTCATATATAATTTATAGAAAAAGTGTTTGGAAATTACTGGAAATAAACAATATTAATTTATATCATTACTCTGGTATACTACAGCAACAAATTATTCTTAATGTAATTCAACTACAGCATTTCTTTCTTTTTTTTTTTTTTTAAGATTTTATTTATTTATTTGACAGGGAGAGAGCACAAGCAGGGGGAGCAGCAGAAGGAGATGGAGAAGGGAGCCTGACATGGGGCTCAATTCCAGGACCTCAGGACTATGACCTGGGTCCGAAGGCAGACGCTTAACTGAGCCACCCAGGCACCCTCATTTCTAACTTTTTAACATCTTTTTGAAGCAATAAATACAGAAACACTGATGCAATTTTAACCTTTACTTTGTGCTACTCGAGTGTCTTATCCCTCAAATCTACTCTGTAACTAAAGAATGTATTAATATAGTTTTGGATGTAACGCAAAATGGTGGTTTTCATCAAATACAAAAAGAACTACCAAAGCTAGGAGTAACTATAAACTAAACATACTCTAGGAAAGACTGCCCCCTTGTGCCAATCAATAACATTCAACAGATTAAGAAAGGACACTAAGAACTATATCCAACACTACAAGAACCCAGACTTCTAAAAAGGTCTTTTTCCATGTTCTGATTTCACCAGCTTATATTTAAAGTGGTGATCTTTAAAGAAAAATAAATTGAAAAGTACATTAAGATCCTTCAGACATGACTAATTTATGACATTTAGCAGCAAATATCAACATAATTTGTAACATTTAATTACTGTGGATACTAGCTGCTCAAGGGCTTAGAGGCTAAGCTCAGAGAGGAGTAACTTTCTGACCTCTAAGTTCTACAAAAAAATGCAGAGAAAATATTAAAGAAACCAGTAGCTTGCAGAGAAAAACATACATGAAAAAGGGATAGAATATGGTGACTTGTTTTTAAAACATACAGAGTTCATTTTTAGGCTTTTCTTCTGAATTCTTAGATAATAAGATATTTTCTTTGGATCTGACCTATGGCCTGTTACTCTTTATAAAGCTTCTTGGGGGATCCCTGGGTGGCGCAGTGGTTTAGCGCCTGCCTTTGGCCCAGGGCGTGATCCTGGAGACCCGGGATCGAATCCCACGTCAGGCTCCCGGTGCATGGAGCCTGCTTCTCCCTCTGCCTGTGTCTCTGCCTCTCTCTCTCTCTCTGTGACTATCATAAATAAATAAAAATTAAAAAAAAAAATAAAGCTTCTTGGCTTATATAAGTGGTAACAGGGCATTAAAACATAAGTTATTATCAGCATCATTACTACTATCATTACTACTAATCAACAGCACCAAACAAATATATTAGATGGATTGACTTGCTAAAGAAAAGAACATTAAGGATAAAAAGATAAAAGTAAAAACTAAGTGATGTGAATGCAGATTTTGGATATTCCATAGCATAGTATCTTTCCTAATTAACAGCTAGAAAAGTTACAATTCCATTTCTACCAAATAGGGTTCTTAGGAGAATTAAATGAATCAGCACTGATAAAGCACTTGCTATAAAAAACACCACAAAACGTTTGTTACATCAACAAAGGAATTTGTAAGCATGAGAAGCTACATGGCATGTATGTATACAATAATACCTACTTTCGAAGGTGGTCATGTTCTTTCAAAAATAGTTCAGTTCTTCTGTTGTTTACTCCAGATCCACTTTTATATGACCTAGAATAAAACAGAAAATTTAAGAACATTTTTGGCAGATATTGCAAAATAGAAGTGATCGACTCCAGTAATATCCAAAGTAGATAAATTGAGCCTATTGTTTTGAGTGAACAGTTAAAATTCATTTTCATCTTCTAAAAATGATATCCATAATAAATAGAAAAATATAATTGCCTCTCTAATTTAGGGCTAAGTGTTTATTTTTTACCAAAATAATCCAACATTTTATTTTATTTTTTTTATTATTTTTTTAAAGATTTATTTATTCATGATAGACAGAGAGAGAGAGAGAGAGAGGCAGAGACACAGGCAGAGGGAGAAGCAGGCTCCATGCCAGGAGCCCGACACGGGACTCGATCCCGGGACCCCAGGATCCCGCCCTGGGCCAAAGGCAGGCGCGCTAAACTGCTGAGCCACCCAGGGATCCCCCTAATCCAACATTTTATTTTTTATTTATTTATTTATTTTTTTTAATCCAACATTTTAAACAAACAAAAATCTTTTCCTCTGTCTACTATTGCTGTTATTATCTTTTTATATTATTGTCTCTTAATTTTCTCCAAATGGAGATAAAATTTTAACTGGTTACTACACAGCATATGGGGTAGGAAGCTACTGCTATAGAATGTTTTCCTTCACAATGGTATATGTAGTCTATCAGCTAAAGCCTATGGAGCTAAAATGAAGCTTGAGATCTGCCAATTCTGGCATTTGTCTTGGCTGTAAATGCACTAAAATTTACAAGAAAATAATTTTTATCATTACTATCAACACTCATGTTTCTGCTCTTTACTCATGTTAAAATTACAAAAACTAAATGCAAAATTCATGAAACTGAGGCACCTGGGTGGTTCAGTTGGTTAAGCGTCTGCCTTTGGCTCAGGTCAAGGTTCCAGGATCCTGGGATTGAGCCCTGCATCAGGCTCCCTGCTTGGTTGGGAGTCTGCTTCTGCCTCTCCCCTCTGCTTGTGCTCTTGCTTGTTCATTTTTTCAAAAAAATAAATGAAAGCTTTAAAAAAAATTCAAGAAACGGCACATATAGGAAGACAAAAGAGGGCCATGCTGATAAAACCGAACTGCTTGCTAAGAGGCAGTGCTAATTTGCAAAGCAGAGAAGGAAAGAAACCCCAGGAAAAGCATCATGAGATAACCAAAAACGCATAGAACTTGCAAGACAGACGATTCTTCTTCTTCTTTTTTTAAAGTAATTGCCACATCCAACATGGAGCTCAAACTCACAACCCAGAGATCAAGAGCCATGCACTCCTCCAACCGAGCCAGCCAGGGGCCCTGAAGACAGGTGATTTAGATTTAAATCTATACTGGCATCATTTATTATTAGCCAGTTAACCTTTTTTTTTTTTTTTTTTTTTGCCAGTTAACCTTTGACAAGTCTCTTAATACCTAGTTTTATAATTTAGTACTAATAATTTCATGAGAGACACAGAGAGAGAGAGAGAGAGAGAGGAAGGGAGGAAGAGACACAGGGGGGGAGAGAGAGAGAGAGAGAGAGAGAGAGAGAGGCAGAGACCCAGGCAGAGGGAGAAGCAGGCTCCATGCAGAGAGCCCGATGTGGGACTCGATCCCAGGTCTCCAGGATCAGGCCCTGGGCTGAAGGCGGCGCTAAACTGCTGAGCCACCCAGGCTGCCTAGTACTAATTATTTCTATCTATACCAAAAAACTATATGAAGCCAGAAAAGAGGTAATATATGGAAAAGTAGTGTACAATTGCAAAGAACCTTAAAATGTCAGTTATTACTACTATATCTCATCTTACTAATCATATTCTGCTTTGCATTATATTAACCTGAGTACATGTCTTACTCCTCTCTAGTATCCAGATTATAAACTCCTAGAGGGCTAAGTTGGTCTTTTCATTTCTAGCTTCTACTATGACTGATCAAGAGTCTTACTCATGGCTGGTAATCAGAAAATAGTTTAATGAATGGATGAACATGTTTATGATTATTTTTCAGAAAGCAAGTTATTATAGTGGGCTATATTCTAACAATTCCCACAAATTTGCCTCAACACCGGTTCTCAATGTATTCCTAAAAATACGTACATGAATAGTCTGTACAGGTATTAAGTAAAAGACTTACAAAAAAAAAAAAAAAAAGACTTACATGTTCCTGAGAACAATAAATATTACAAAATATCTATCTAATTATGGCAAAAATGTTGCTTTTTTTTACTCCTACATGTTTCACAAAGTACATAAGACTAAACATTAAAAAAACAGAACATACAATAAAAATTAACTTTCCAAGATAATTTTTGGGGACAGGAACATAACTTTGATGGCTGGGTAATCCTCGATTAGTTTTGAGCAAAAATTCTGAATGAAATGAATATGAAATTACTTCTGTTGCAAAACTATTTTACTGTCGAACAAAATAAAGGATCTCTAGGAAAATATTTCTCAGAGTATACATGGTACGTATCAGATTATGATATGGTGATGTATACTATAGATATGTTTATGAAACATAAGATAATCATTACTTATGAAACATAAGTACCATAAATTTATCACAAGGGATGCCTAGGTGGTTCAGTAGTTGAACATCTGCCTTCGGCTCGGGTTGTGATCCTGGAGTCCCGGGATTGAGTACTGAATCAGGCTTCCTGCAGGGCGCCTGACTCTCCCTCTGCCTATGTGTTGCCTCTCTCTGTGTCTCTCATGAGTAAATAAATAAAATCTTTAAAAATAGTTAAATTATCACAAGGGAGACAATGATAAGCATCAATAGATGGTCCAAAAGTGGAAAGTCTTCACGTTTAATTAGCTGCCCAACAGATCTACAATTGTAAAAAATATTTTATTTATTTTTTATTTTTTAGATTTTACTTATTTATTTGAAAGAGAGAGAGGGGAGAAGCAGAGGGAGAGGAACAAGCAGACTCCTTGCTAAGTGTGGAACCCAATAGGGGCTTGATCCCATGACCCCAAGATCATGACCTGAGCAGAAATCAAGAGTCGGATGCTCAATTGACTGAGCTGCCCAGGCACTCTGAGAAAAAAAATTTAAATGTGCATATGAAATGCTAGACTGCATTATTGAACGTAAGGTAAATGGATGGAAGAACAAATCTTTAAAGTTATAGACTGAGATTAGCATAAAAACATTGGGAGTTCTTAAATAATTTGACATGGCTATGAAGTTTGAATAAAACCTGGAAAACAGATATTTCAAATTCCAGAGAAATAAAAGTTTCTTTCTTTACACACACACACACATATATACACATATACATACATATATATAAATTTATACATATACATATCTATAAAAATTACTGAGATACATATATATATATGTAACTGTTATCAGAAAGGGAAACACAGAGAGCTTCAACATCCTACAAAATAACATAAAAGGTAACTTACTCAATATCCTTTCGTACTGATCCCATCAAATTTTCCCTTTCCCGTATTGCCATAAAGTTTGCTTTGGTTTTATGGAATTCATGTGTATAATCCTGCAATAAATCAATATCCAATCTCAACATAAGCTCTTTATATGTTTTCATCTTATTGAACCAATTATATACTGTCATCATATGTTACTGTCAAGAAAATTGCTATTTAAGAATCAAATAGTCACGAGGTAAAAACAACATTATAGTCCCTTTCCTGAAGAGTGACCAACTTCTTTCAAATGAAAACAATTCAGTGTTGGGGTAATAGTACCACTAGATGGCTATCCCTTGTATCTTCTAGTACTTTGTCTTATGGGACAGAATTATAAAGAAAAAAATAACTTTAAGATAAAATGATTCCAAATAGCCTAGGATAAAACTTTGAGGGGTTCTCTCTACTTATTAGTGTACATCCAGTGGAGCTTACTTTCAAATTTCATCTTTTTGGAATTCCCACAGAAATTTAATTTCTAAACCAGTCAAAGGAAGAACAGATCCAAAAGAATTACGAAGAACAAAATAATCTTTAAATGTTTTTCTTTCTCGGGCAGCCCCGGTGGCTCAGGGGTTTAAGCGCCGCCTTCAGTCCAGGGCGTGATCCTGCAGACCGGGGATCAAGTCCCACATCAGGCTATCTGCATGGAGCCTGCTTTTCCCTCTGCCTGTGTCTCTGTCTCTCTCTCTCTCTCTGTCTCTCATGAATAAATAAATAAAATCTTTAAAAATAAATAAATAAATAAATATTTTCCTTTATCTACTACCATACTTTTAATTAAGGAGTATTCTTTACTTTTTAAAATTCAGAGATGCATACAGAGAAGATGAAAATCATAATTTCATCTCCCAGAAAGCCCCTACTGCCTCTTTGAACACAAAAATATAAAAATGGAGAGCATACTAAAAAGAGCACCAAAAGGAACAAAAATAAAAACCATCCTGTTCTAAAGCTCATAACTATGATCATTTTCTTCTATTTTCTTTCAGGAACTACATTTCTGTGTATACCAGCTTACCTATTATTTCTTTCATTTATGCTAAAGAAATCAAACTACAGTTGATTCTTGAACACCACAGACTTGAAATGCACAGGTCCACTACAATTCTGCAAATATATTTTCCTTATCATTTTTAAATAACACTTTCTCTTCTCTTACACTTTATTGTAAGAATACAGTATATAATATGTATAACATTCAAAGTATGTGTTAATCAACTGATTATGTTAGGCTTTTAGTCAACAATAGACTATTAGTACTTAAGTTTTTAAGGAAGGCAAAAGTTTTATGCAAATTTTCAACTGCACAGGAGTGGAGAGGTGGGATGTCAGACCCCTAATCCTTGCATTGTTCAAGGGTCAGCGGTATTCTGCTATATACTGTCTTTCCAGTAGTTCATAAAATATCAAGTAATCTTTTCATATTAACAAGTAGAAATCGGGGTCCCTGGGTGGCTCAGCGGTTTAGCACCTGCCTTCGCAGGGTGTGATCCTGGATTCCCGGGATCAAGTCCTACATCAGGCTCCCTGCATGGAGCCTGCTTCTCCCTCTGCCGGTGTCTCTGCTCTTCTCTCTCTCTATATATATATATCTCATGAATAAATAAATAAAATCTTTTTAAAAAAAAGAAATCTATGTTCTTTTTAATAGCTGTATAGAATTCTATCTTATGACTACCATAATTTAGTAAATACCCTATTAGTAAACATTTTAGTTACTTTTGTCTTAAAAAATGCCATTTGAAAAATAAATATTCTGTATACATACTTAACTCCTCTTTTTATTTTTATTTTATTTTTATTTTTTTAAACATTTATTTTTTTATTTTTATTTTTTAACATGGCTGCATGTATTTTTTTTAAGATTATTTATTTATTTATTCATAGAGACAGAGAGAGAGAGGCAGAGACACAGGCAGAAGGAGAAGCAGGCATCATACAGAGAGCCTGATGTGGGACTCGATCCAGGGTCTCCAGGATCCACCCTGGGCTGCAGGCGGCGCTAAACCACTGCACCACGGGGGCTGCCCTTAACTCCTCTTTTTAAAGTGTGAAGAAAAGTGGATTAAAGAATCTTACATTAAAATTGATAGTACTAACCCACCAATAGATTTAATAGACCACCAATTCATGTTCCCAGCAACAGTGAATGAGGGCTCATTTTTCTATATATATATATTTTTAATTTTATTTACTTATGATAGTCATACAGAGAGAGAGAGGCAGAGACATAGGCAGAGGGAGAAGCAGGCTCCATGCACTGGGAGCCCGATGTGGGATTTGATCCCGGGTCTCGAGGATTGCGCCCTGGGCCAAAGGCAGGTGCCAAACCGCTGCGCCACCCAGGGATCCCATTTTTCTATATTCTTGTAATACGCTACTAGATGCTTCAATATTTGCTAGCTGTTCTTCAATATTTGCTAACTATTCTGACAGGTGAAAAATCTTTTCTCATTTTGATTCATATATTTTCTTTTCAGCATGTGGCTGAACATCTTTTTACAGTTTTGGACATTTTCTGTCAACAGCCAGTTTGTATCCTTTGCTCATTTTCCTATTAGGTTACTTTTTAAATTTCTATTATTTCTGTACATTAAGCAAATTAGACATTCATTATAGGTTCTGTTATTAGGTATTGTTTAAAAATGTATAATTTCTACAATGTTTAATTTCACCCATTCTAAACTCCTGTAGTTTTTCTACATATAAGTCTTTGATCCATTTAGAATTTATTCTGAATGTGAGGATTGAGACAGAAATTCAAGTTTGTCCCCTCTCCCCACACAATTTGCTGACTGCTACAGGTCTATTTAATTTACGATACCTCTTGTTCCTACTCATTTAAAATACCACTTTTATCAGAAACTTAATTTCTATGTCTGCTCTGTTGTATTGGTATTTTTTTTCTCCAGAATCAAACTTTTTTTTTAAAGATTTTATTTATTTATTTATTCATAGAGAGAGAGAGAGAGAGAGAGAGAGAGAGAGAGGCAGAGACACAGGCAAAGGAAAAAGCAGGCTCCATGCAGGGAGCCCAACATGGGACTCGATCTCGGGTCTCCAGGATTACACTCTGGGCTGCAGGCGGCGCCAAACCGCTGCGCCACCAGGGCTGCCCAGAATCAAACTGTCTTAATTCTTCTAACTTCTTTTTTTTTTTTTTTTTTTTTTTTTTTTTTTTTTTAAAGACTACTTTTTTTTTTTTAAATTTATTTATGATAGGCACACAGTGAGAGAGAGAGAGGCAGAGACACAGGCAGAGGGAGAAGCAGGCTCCATGCACCGGGAGCCCGATGTGGGATTCGATCCCGGGTCTCCAGGATCGCGCCCTGGGCCAAAGGCAGGCGCCAAACCGCTGCGCCACCCAGGGATCCCCAATTCTTCTAACTTCTTAACAGGTTTTAATATCTGGGAGAATTAGGCACTCTTTACTACTTACCTTCATTTTCACGTTTGTTTTGTTTTGTTTTTTAGATTTTATTTATTCATGAGAGACACAGAGAGAAAGAGAGAGGAAGAGACCCAGGAAGAGGGAGAAGCAGGCTCCATGCAGGGAGCCCGATGCAGGACTCGATTCCGGGTCTCCAGATCATGCCCTGGGTTGAAGGCAGTGCTAAACCGCTGAGCCACCCAGGCTGCCCAACACATTTTTTTTTCTCCTTTGGTTGCACTTGTATGTTTGTGATTCCAAATGAACTTTGTTGTCATTTCGGCAATTAAAAAAAAAAAAAAGAAAAAGAAAAAAGAAACAAAAACCTCTTTTTCCATTTGGAGGGACTCAACTTATAGGCTGATTTAGAGAGACATCTTCCTATCCAAAGGCAGAGTAATTCTTTCCTTTACTTAAATCTACTTTCATTTTACTAAGTTTTTTTTTTTTTTTTTAAGATTTTATTTATTTGACAGAAAGAGCGTGTGTACAAGTAGGGGAAGCAGTGGAGAGAGAAGGAGAAGCAGGCTCTCCGCTGAGCAGGAAGCCCAAAGTGGGGCTCAATCTCAGGACTCTAGGATTATGACCTGAGCCGAAGGTATATACTTAACTCACTGGAGCCACCCGGGGGCCCAATCTCAGTAAAGTTTTATACATGCAAGTCCTATTCATTCTTATTAAATTTATATACAAGGATTTTAGTTTCTTCCATTATATTTTCTAACAGGTTATTGGTTATATATAGGAAAACTTCTTGCTTTACTATATTAATTTTGTAATCTACCATTTTAATTTCTTTCTAATTTTTTAAGTTGTTTTTCTTAGTAGTATTAGATAATCTTTTCACTGCTACATAATACGTTTTGCCTCTTCCTTGTCACTATTTAGATCTTGTTTATTTATATCTCTGTCTAATTGCACCACCAAGAGCTTCCATTTTTATTTATTTATTTTTTTTAAATTTTTATTTATTTATGATAGTCACAGAGAGAGAGAGAGGCGCAGAGACACAGGCAGAGGGAGAAGCAGGCTCCATGCACTGGGAGCCCGATGTGGGATTCGATCCAAGGTCTACCAGGATCGCGCCCTGGGCCAAAGGCAGGCGCCAAACCGCTGCGCCACCCAGGGATCCCCACCAAGAGCTTCCAAAACAATATTAAATACCTGTGGTGACTGGGGATATCTTTATCTTGTTTCTTTAAAGGGAATGCTTTCAGAGCTTTATCATTAAGCATCATGCTCGTTTTAATATGATATACACATTTTACCTTAGGTAAATGAAGTGTCTTCCTATTCTTATTTTTACAACAGTTTTTAAAATTAGAAATGATCGCTTAATTTTTTTAATATTAAAAACATTTACCTTCCTATTCGAACTACATTTTTAATATATCTGTATATATAAATTTTTAAGAGTTTATTTAATTTTATTGGTATACATTTAATATTTTCTTAAATATACTAAATATAGTAAATTACCGTCTTTCTACATTATCTTCAAAGCCTGATGAAAGTATACTCTAAACCACCATATTGTGGCCTATGCATGCCATTAGCTCTTCCACTGTTATTGCTAGCTACCAAGGTCTCCCACAGTAGAAGTATGTACCTAGTGATGAATGTTATTCATTTTTACCAGGCAAAAGCAAGAGCTATCAGGTATTTTCAGAATTTTATTATAACAAGGGGGGAAAAAAAGTAAAACAAGACAGATTTCTATAGCATAATATTTATTGTCTCAGAAGATTCTTCCCTTTAGTCTCTAAAATACATGTATATGCATTCTATTCAGGGATTTTAAAAAACTCACTACAGTAACTTAAAAGTCTGAAGCCCAATATATTACCTGCAATATATCTCTATGTCTCTGTAACGTATGCATCAGTGCTGCATTCAAAGATGGGACACCCGCACTGTTGGTATATTCTGCCATTTTATCATTTACCCCTGTAAGCTAAAAAGAAGAGGAAGGAAAAGAAAACCAATAAAAATATTTTTAAAAGCACTATAAAGAGATAAAAGTAAATTATTTGCCTGTATGCTCTTCTGGCTAACAACAAAGCAAACAAAAAGCCACCCCAAAAGCAAAATGACAGGCAAGGATTCAGTATTTCCCCCCTAATAAAGGCTAAAATAACACCCGTAAGACTTGAGAATGACTATAATAAAAATTCAAGGGGCCTCGGCAGGCACATATCTTGGATGAAAGGGTGATTTCAATAAACATGTCTGCATTAATATAATCGAGTACCATATCTAACAAGTGATTAACACAGCTGACTAGTAAAACAGCCAATTAACAGAAAGTACTTACTCTTGCCAAAAGCTGTTCAATCTCAATTGCCATCGTTTCAAACATTCTATCTTGGCTTGATCCATTTAAAAGGGGTGTTGTGTCAGAACTAAAGAGAAGTTCCAGTAAAGAGAATCCATTACTTAAACCTAAACCTTTAAAACATACTTAAAATAATAAGGTAATTATTCTTAAAGAGGGCAAGTGGAACCTCAGAGACATTCTGTTTAAGAAACTAGCTTTTCGGGGATCCCTGGGTGGCTCAGCGGTTTAGCGCCTGCCTTTGGCCCAGGGCGCGATCCTGGAGTCCTGGGATCGAGTCCCATATTGGGCTCCCGGCATGGAGCCTGCTTCTCCTTCCTCCTGTGTCTCTGCCTCTCTTTTTCTGTCTATCATAAATAAATAAATAAATAAATAAATAAATAAATAAATAAATAAATAAATAAATAAATAAATCTTTAAAAAAAAAAAGAAAGAAACTAGCTTTTCTAGAAAAATCACACACATTCTAAATATTAAATTCAGTATAAAATAGGTGTTTTTTTGTTTTTTTTGTTTTTTTTTTTTGAGAGTGTACACGCACATATGGTGGTGGATGGGTGAATGGCGAGGGGCAGAGGGAGAGAGAGAATCTTAAGAAGGTTCCAAGCCCCGTATGGAACCTGACACAGGACTTGATCTTATGACCGTTAGATCATGACCTGAGCCGAAATCAAGAGCTGGATACTTAACTGACTGAGCCGAGCCACCAAGGCACCTCCAATATAAAGTATAATTGTACATAAGGTTTTTCTGAGCTTTAATATATCTAACCTTAGTAATGTAAAGTAACTTAAGCTGTGGCAGTGCCCAATTAAATGCTGAATCTAAAAAAAACAAATTATGTGTAACAAAACTGGAGAACTAAGTAGTACTACATAAAAAAGAAAGTATAAAAGGTATTATGAATTATGTCATGAGATCTGTGAAGAACAGTCTTTCTAATTTTTACTCCTAAGCAATAATGGTTATTCAAATTAAGTTCTCTTTTCTTTCCTCGACTCTTGTCAAAAAGAAATAAAATTGAGATTTATATGATTCACACACTGGATTACTAGTTATTAAGTAATCAGGAACTGGCTTTAAGGCTAAAATAGATAGCCATGTCCAGCAGGGAGGTTTCAGAACCAAATTTCTACATTTCTACTTATATTATGCAATTCAGTAGGGGTTTTCTTGGTTATTTTTACAAAAACGTGAACTGTTTTCTAATCTGAATAGTCAGTCAAAAATCTAACTTTTTACAAGTGAAACTTATGTTTGACAGATTCAAATTCTTTTTTTTAAGATTTTATTTATTTATTCATTAAAATCTAACTTTTTACAAGTGAAACTTATGTTTGACAGATTCAAATTCTTTTTTTTTTTTTTTAAGATTTTATTTATTTATTCATTAGAGAGAGAGAGAGAGAGAGAAGCAGGCTCCTTGCAGAGCCCGATGTGGAACTCGATCCCGGGACCTAGGGATCACGCCCTGAGCCAAAGATTGATGCTCAATCTCCTAAGCCACCCGGGCATCCCAACAGATTCAAATTTTAAAACCAGATGTCCTTGACAGGTCAGGTGGCTCAGCAGTTTCACAGTTTCCTAGAGACCCAGGATCGAGTCCCATGTCAGGCTACCTGCATGGAGCCTGCTTCTCCCTCTGCCTGTGTCCCTGCCTCTCTCTCTCTCTCTCATGAATAAATGGGTAAAATCTTTAAAAATTAAAAATAAATAAATAAATAAAACCAGATGTCCAGAAAATTTATTTTGCCTCTTCTGAAAATCGACTAACCTTCATTTGGTCCCCAAATGGTATGCATTATCATGTGAGCAGCTCAACTGAGATCTCAGTTCTACTGAACACAGATAAGTACCCAGGCAATGACAATGCTCTTCAATCTTACTGAAGACTTTGTCCTGCCCTGTGACAGTGCTTGGGTGTGGTAAATGAAAATAGATTAAATCGGGATCCCTGGGTGGCGCAGCGGTTTGGCGCCTGCCTTTGGCCCAGGGCGCGATCCTGGAGACCCAGGATCGAATCCCACGTTGGGCTCCCTGCGTGGAGCCTGCTTCTCCCTCTGCCTGTGTCTCTGCCTCTCTGTCTCTCTCTGTGTGACTATCATGAATAAATAAATAAAATCTTAAAAAAAGATAGATTAAATCATCAGTTTAACATAAAAAAAAAAAAACACTTTGGCTACTATTTCCCCTCTCCACATACAATTCCACAGCAATAGTAATGGGAAACAAAGTAACCAAAAAGTAACCAATGAAAAGGATTTTTACTTAAAATGCTTAATTAGGTGTGAAATTTTTATTTCTAATTTACTTGTCTTAAAATATATCCAAATACCTAGTTCTTTTTTTTTTTTTTAAGATTTTATTTATTCATGAAAGACAGAGAGAGAGAGACAGAGAGAGAGAAAGAGAGAGAGAGAGGCAGAGACACAGGCAGGGGAGAAGCAGGCTCCATGCAGGGAGCCCGATGCTGGACTCAATCCCAGGACTCCAAGATTATGCCCTGGGCCGAAGGTAGGTGCCAAACCGCTCAGCCACCCAGGGATCCCTCCAAGTTCTTTTTTTTTTTTTTTTTTCCTCCTAGTTCTTTATCATATGTTAGAGCTAACCCAATGTTCTATGGTTACTTCTTAGAATGTGCCCAGGCAAAAATGCTCTAAATACTACTAATAGGGTACCTCCCCAGATATATGAAAAAGAACAATGGGCCAACAAATGTGAGCTCTCTGAGGAGGGAAACTGCTTGTTCACAGATATATGGCAAGCACCTAGAACAGTGTCAGGCACATGGTAGATACTCATTAAATACTTGAATAAATGAAGAGACAATCTCCATTTTCACCATTCTCAGAGTCTATGAGTCCAGGGAAATGGTCAAAAACCTCTCCACAATACTACAATTCAGTTAAAGTGAATTCACATTATAGTTAATGTGATGATCCATAGACCATAAAGTTCTCAAAACACAAAAAGTAGGGCAGCCCTGGTGGCGCAGCGGTTTAGCGTCGCCTGCAGCCCGGGGTGTGATCCTGGAGACCCAGGATTGAGTCCCACATCGGGCTTCCTGCAAGGAGCCTGCTTCTCCCTCTGCCTGTGTCTCTGCCTCTCTCTTCGCTCTCTCTGAATGAATAAATAAAGAAATCTTAAAAAAAAAAAAAAATTTCTCCTAGATGAAAAATTCCAGTCATCACCGAGTTTATTCAGTATGACATGTTTTCAATCTAGGCAATAACAACACTTTATTTTTTATTTTATTTTTTTATTTTTTTAGATTTTATTTATTTATTCATGAGAGACACAGACTGAGAGAAAGAGGCAGACACAGAGGCAGAGGGAGAAACAGGCTCCATGGAGGGAGCCCGACGTGGGACTCGATCCCAGGACCCCAGGATCACACCCTGGGCTGAAGGCAGCCCTAAACCGCTGAGCCACCCAGGGATCCCAATAACAACACTTTAGAATATACATTGAATCTTTGATCCTCATGGCCTTAGGTTTCTTTTTTTTTTTTAATTTTTATTTATTTATGATAGTCACACAGAGAGAGAGAGAGGCAGAGACATAGGCAGAAGGAGAAGCAGGCTCCATGCAGGCTCCATGCACCAGGAGCCTGACGTGGGATTCGATCCCGGGTCTCCAGGATCGCGCCCTGGGCCAAAGGCAGGCGCTAAACCACTGCGCCACCCAGGGATCCCTGGCCTTAGGTTTCTTACTGAAGGGAGAGTTGGGCTGTAGGAAATCTACAAAGTCAGTCCCAATTTGTTGTAGAAGTATTACGTTCATGAAGCACATAAAATATAGAAAAAGCATCATGTAATTGTGTCTCTTGACAATTCAGAGTTTTACTTTTTTTTTTTTTTTTCAATTCAGAGTTTTAAAACTGTATACTCACTGGCATAATCAAGCAGGACACTTAAATACAGGAAAAATGCTTTTCGGTGATAAAATAAGTTTACACATACAAAAGAACCCTCGTCATTTTCTTTACCTGCTAAGTAAAGGCAAGTCCAAAATAACATCATGCAACCAAAGCTATATGACATGGCAACAGCTTACTTTTAGGTCCTATAGTCAGTATGTTGGCCCTGCTATTGTTAATTCTTTAATAATTTGCCCTTATTTAAAAGAAGCAATACTTTGGCTATGATGTTGAAATGACTCTTTTTGTTGGAATGTTCATAAAAAGGTTTAGAGTGGAGTGCCTAGGTGGCTCAATCAGTTAAGTGTCTGCCTTCTTCTCCGGTCATGAGTATCACATTGGGGTCCCTGCTCAGTGAGAAGTCTGCTTCATCCTCCTCTTCTGCCTCTCCTTCTTACTTGTACTTCCTTCTCTCTCTCTCTCTCTCTCTCTCTCTCTCTCAGATAAATAAATAAATAAGCAAGTAAATAAATAAATAAATAAAAACTTGAAAAAGAAAAAAAAAAGTTTTAGAGCACAGGCTCTGGAGACAGAAAGACCTGGGTTCAAATCCATGCTCAATTTTTATTGTTTTATAATGATTGGCTGAAAAAAAATCCCACCCACAGCCAATCCTCAAAAAAGTATGTGAAATAAAGGATAACAACTCTGCTACCAGCAATTCCACTGCTAGATATGTGCCATTTTTATAGGTAAAAATGTTCTTTTTTTTTTTTTTTTTTTTTTGGTAAAAATGTTCTTATCAGTCTTCATATACAGCTCTTACAACAGTATCTGACACGTGATGAACACTGTGTCAGCTATTAAGTTAATTAGCAAAAATTAGAAACAATGTCCATCTGCAAATTATAATACACAACAACACAACCACAATGATGCTGTATGTAGCAAATGAATATACCACAGTTAAACGTACCCAAAGCTTCATCACAAAGATAATGTTAAACAAAAACCAAGTTGCAAAGTAACTATTGTAGTTAAGATACTACAAATTGTTAGGAACACAAACATATTAGTAAAAACATAAGATTATAGGGAGGCAGAAAATGGGAAATTAGGGGCTTCAACTGAACTGATAATGATTATTTCTTAAAGAGGAAAACAGGCACATGAGGATTCATTATTCTTCATACCTTTCTAAGTATCTTAAATATTTCCTAATATTTTTTTAAACAAGTGGATGGTCTAAAGTGAGCATAAGATTCAAAGATAAGGATACATTTTCCCTATGTTCAATGCAATACTGTTCTGGTTTCTCAAAAAAGAACCAAAATTAAAAACAACTTCAATGATTAATAGTGAGGATACACACTGCATTAGATTCATTATAAAACACCAGAATAGCAGTATGTATACTTTACATTTGAATAGTTTCTTAGATCCATTTAACAACCAGGAGTTATAAGAAATACAATGTGGGAAATCAACCACATTCCCTTACACTGGCTAAACTGGAAACTTACCTCTGATACAGACTCATTCTTAAGCCTTAGCATTTTCCTCCTGACACCATCACAACCTTCACCTAAGGATCCCAAATAAATGCTAGTCTCAAGAATTAAGAAAAATTTTTATAAATTACTAACATATAAATAACAAAAACACATAAAATACCAAAAATTCACCAATAGACTGAGTTACAGAGTTACATATTTTAGCTTATTTTTTAATGATTTTAAAAACATTCTATGGCTTAAGGCATAAGAGACAGAATCTGGTAGTACCTATACCTGTCGCGTCTTCCATCTCGGGCACCGCTGTGACTGTAACTTGTACATAGTTTACTGAAGGAAACTAGTTTCAGGTCAAGTTCATTTTCCAGCTGTCGAGCTTGTTTTCTGAGATCTTTGACAAAATTTTAAAAGCAAATAATTAAACACGAAGAGTCCATCACCCAGACATAAAAATCACAAAACTATTCTGAAGAAAACAAACTATGAAAATAATCATATATTGATCTAGATTCCCCATTAAGAAAAGTGTTAAAAGGAGAAAGCCAAAGACTTCCCCAGAAAAGCACACTGTCTCTTATTTAAACTTCAGATGGGTCATGAAATGGAGAGACAGTGAGAGGTGGAAATTTCCCCTGTATTCCATTATAGCTAGGCAACAACTGTTGTTCTAACATTCCTGAAATGGTTTCTGTAACAATGACTAAAATTTTGTAATTTGGGGGGAAAACAGAAGACAACACAAATCATAAAAGAACCTGAGTATGGTTTATGATCAGCATTACATCAACTTATCAATTAACTTCATAAAAGAGAACCCATCACTGTTTTCGACTGAGGTTTTCCTGTCTCTTTACATTCCAAAGCTTATGAATTTCTTAGTAGAATGAGTTATTAACTGACGCTTAAAGAAACAATAATTATTAACAAAGGATTAAAAATTGGCCTTTCAGTAAGTTTACTGAAGGAAATTCACAGAGGCTAAAATTAATAATAAACTATGTGACTAACAAGGTCAAATATAAGTATGACAAAAATAAGGGCCTAAGTTTTAAAAGAACAGAAGCAAAAAGAAACATTATAGTAATTTGGCTTAGTGGTTGAGGGAGAGAAGTCCAGTCAGGAAACCCACATCTAGATGTGAGTACTTTCTTTTTTCTTTCTTTTTTTTTTTTTTTAATTTTTATTTATTTTATGATAGTCACAGAGAGGGAGAGAGAGAGAGGCAGAGACATAGGCAGAGGGAGAAGCAGGCTCCATGCACCGGGAGCCCGACGTGGGATTCGATCCCAGGTCTCCAGGATCGCGCCCTGGGCCAAAGGCAGGCGCCAAACCACTGCGCCACCCAGGGATCCCTAGATGTGAATACTTTCATTCATGGTAAAGTGGGCCTCAAAATACAAGGGCTGAAATATATAAAGAAATATTATAAGGACCTCATCTTTCAGGAATAAGGATTACAAAACATTACTTCAATATATTTATCAGCAACCAGAAGTAGGAAGCAGTAGAACACAGTGGAACATATTTTGCCAGAGACCAAGTCTCCGCATCTTATCCCATCCTAACATCCTGAGATTTTGAGAACTTGGCTCTGAGATTTATTGAAAATCTACTGAACCAATGAACCTTCACTTTTTGTTTTGTTTTTAGGATTTATTTATTTATTTTTAAAGAATTTACTTATTCATGAGAGACAGAGAGAGAGAGAGAGAGAGGCAGAGACACAGGCGGAGGGAGAAGCAGGCTCCATGCAGGGAGCCCGATGTGGGACTCGATCCGGGGACTCCAAGATCACGCTCTGGGCTGAAGGGAGGCACCAAACCACTGAGCCACCCAGGGATTTATTTATTTGAGAGAGAGACAGTGAGCATGAGCAAGGGGCGGGGGGGGGGGGGACAGAAATCCTCAAGCAGACTCCTGCTGAGCTAGCAGCCCAAGCAGGGCTCCATCCCAGGACCCTACCTTCAGGGTTTTTCTATGCATTAGTAACCATGTGCTTAAAGCCCTCGGCACAGAGTAGGATGTCAACAACAAGCTGCTGTAATTATCACAACATGGCGCTTCAAAAAACTATAGCCTAACGACTAGTATTAAGGATACCAATAGCCGCTTCTACAGAACTTAAAAATATTTTCTATCTAGCACACACATTTCAAATAGGCATTTAAATACATGTTTTAAACTATAATCATGCTTCTCTGCAACTAGAACTGTCCTCCCTAGTAGAAAACATCCAAAAACCAAACCAAAACAATACAAAGCATTCTGAAAGTGTAATAAGGCAAATACGGACGAACTTCGAACTAAGCTCCTAGACCAACTAACTGGCTGCTGGGGACAGTACTGTTACTTGTGGTTTCCAAGAGGCTTCGGAGAGTAGCTCCCATTGTAATAGAGCAGAGAGACAATGGAAAGAAACAGATGAGCCTTCTCTGACCCTCGGTCGTCATCATGGTCCAGGAGGGAATTTTATAACAGCCCACTCTATCGGAACATATTTTCATTAATTCAATAAACGTACTTGTCAAATCACAAGACAGGTTTTTTTTTTTTTGGGGGGGGGTGCTAAAGAGGTATATAGCAAATGCAATCACCGCAATTCACACTGGTTCTCTCAACTTTCGCTTTTTAATAAAACCCATCTCCACGGCAGAGGGTAATTATTTCCTCAGTCTCCAAACCGCGACTCGAAGTCTCCAAACCCAATCCTCGAAGTCCCAGCCCTCAGTCCTGCCAAAGGGACCGAGGAGGAGACACTCCGTCCATAGAACTTCCCTCGATGGACCGGACTGACAAGTTCCTTCTTCCCCTTATCCTACTCCGCTGTCCAACAGTGACCTCAACTCTTAAAACGCTGACTCTTCCAGCCTCCTGGGGTCGGGATATTCTCGCTCAAAACTCGTCTCCTCTCAGAGTTCGTCCCCCAAGCCCCTTCGTCCAAGTTCGCCTGGCCCCTCAACTCCGCTCTCCCCCAGGGACTCAGGACCTTCCTTCCCCGCCCAGCTCCTTCCGCCCACCTCTGTCCCAAGTCTCGCTGCCTCTCGGCTCAGCCCCCCTGCCCCAGACCGTTCGGGCTCTTCAGCCCCCAGGCCAGGGGCTCCCACTAGAGAAGCCTCACCCGTCAGCTCGGCCGCTCCGGAGGCCGGGCTCTTTCCTCTGCCGCCTCCCCCAAGACCCGTCCTTACCCAGCCCTTCTACCTCTTGGTGAGACCCACACGGAAGCCTCGCCCTCACCTTCCCAGTAATTGCTGGTTCCTGCAGCCATCTTTGTTGTCCAACGTCAGTCGGGATAGGAGAGTAGAGACGAGGCGAGCCAGAGAATCACTTCCGCACCTTCTTCCGCCCCGGCGCCAGGGCCGACGGGATACGTCAGTTTCCACGGACACCGCCCCCCGGCGGCCAACTAATCGTTTCACAGCTCTTCAGCAATGGGGCTGGAAACCAGTTTTAATCCCAGACACTACCTGAGTGTCTGTCCTGGTGCTGCTCCTGCCCTCTCCGGCGCCCCAAACCCGCATCATCGCCCTCAGGTCAGCTTACCCCCTCTCTCAGCAGGAGCCAGCGTGGCGGAGAAGAAAGTCATCGCCAGTGTTCAGCCAACCGCTTTCCCTTCTCGGCGCCGCAGGCTCTTTTCTTCCCAAGACGAGCCCTTTCTTCCGGCCTCCTCCGCGGGTGCTCCAGCATCCCTCGGGCTCTGGCAGGTGTGCGGCCTACCCGGCCGACTGCGTCCGTGTACCTCGTCCGGCCCCCTCAACCTGTCGGAATCAGCCGTCCAAAGCCGCCCCGAAAGACACACAAATCATCGCAGTTGGCTTGTGTCCGCATTTTACCAGTTCTAGTGAAATGTAGAAAAGTTACGTCCCACAGAGGTGTTTAAATCACACCTGTCCCTTCACCCACTCCCACTTACGACTCTTTAAGATTTCCTCTACATTCATTGAGAACCACACCACATAACGTTACAATTTTTGCTTCAACTGCCAAACATGATTTATAGAACTCAAAAGCAGAAGGAAAGTGGACTGCATTTATCCATACTTTACTCTTAACATTTTTCTTTCTTGCCTCCCGATGTTCCAGGATTCCTTCTTGTATCATTGCCCTTCTGTTTCAACAACTTCCTTTAGCCGTTTCTAAAGAGTAGGTCAGCTGGAGACAAATTCGACTCGTTTTCCTTCATCTGATAATGTCTTGATTTCCCCTTAATTCCTGAAAGATACCGTTGCCAGATGTAGAATCTGAGGTTCACAATTTTTTTTTTTCCTTTAGCACTTGAAAAACGTGCCCAATTCCTCCTGGCCTCCACGGTTCTGATGAGAAATTGGCTGTTTTTTGAATTGTTTTTCTACTATAGCTAAGTACTGCTTTCCAGATTTTTTCTTTACTTTCCGGAAAGTTGATTAAGATGTGTCTTAATGTGGATTTCTTTGGTTTTATCCGGTTTGGGATTTGCTCAGCTTCTTGACTCTTAGGTTTATGTCATTTGCCAAATTTGGGGAATTTTCAGCCATTGTTTCTTCTAAAACTTTTTCTGTCCCTTACTCTTTTTCCTCTCCCTCTGGGATTCTGATGACATGAATGCTAGATCTTTTGTTAGAGTCGTACATATCCCTGAGGCTCTACTAATTTTTTTTTTCAGTCTGTTTTCTGTTGTTCAAATTGGGTAATTTCTATTTTTTAAAAAAATATTTTTAAAATTTACTTATTCGTGAGAGACAGAGAGAGAAGCAGAGGCAGATTTTATTTATTTATTCATGACAGACACAGAGTGAGAGAGAGAGGCAGAGACACAGGCAGAGGGAGAAGCCAGCTCTATGCAGGGAGCCCAATGCAGGACTCGATCCCGGGTCTCCAGGATCACGCCCTGGGCCAAAGGTGGCGCTAAACCGCTGAACCACCCAGGGATCCCCGGTAATTTCTATTTTTGTCTTCAGTTTCACTGACAGGCATATCTTTCCTCTCTCCCATCCATTCTGCTATTGAGGCCATTCACTGAGATGTTTAATTTCAATTATTGTATTTTTCAGATATAAAATTTATTTTTTTCTTAAAGATTTTATTTATTCATGAGAAAGAGAGAGAGAGGCAGAGACATAGGGAGAGGGAGAAGCAGGCTCCCTGCACAGAGCCGGATGTGGAACTCCATCCCAGGATCCCGGGATCATGACTTGAGCAAAGGCAAACTCTCAACCACTGAGCCACCCTGGTGCCCCCAGATCTAAAATTTCCATTTGGTTCCTCATATCTTCTATTTCTTTCCTAAGAGTCTTTCTTATCATTTAAGTTTATTTGTAATTGCTCATTAAAATATTTTTATCAGGTCCTTGTCAGATAATTCCAACATCTTGTCATCTTGATATTGGCACCTGTTAATTATCTTTTTTTCCTTCAAGTTTAAATTTTCTGGGTTCTTGGTATAATGAATTATTTTTAAGTTGTAATCCTGGATATTTTAAGGATCTTATTTAAATCTTCTGTTTAAGCAGGCGTCCTCTGACATTGTGCTGGTGGGGGTGGTAGGGAACTTGCCTTGTCACTACAATGTTGAAGTAGAGAAGTTCAGGTTCTCCCATGGCCTCTGATGATAACCCAGGTGGTGGGTTGGGGTGCCTAACTGCTCTTCTCTGGGTGGGCTTCTCTGGATGGCCTCCACTGATGGCATATGCGGGGCCTCATAACCACTCTGCTGTGGTGGAGGTCCTAGCTCTCTATATGGGCCTTCTTTGTTAATATTTATTTATTTCGGAGTGTGGGGGGTGGTGAGGGGCAGAAAGAAAAGGAGAGTAAGAGGGGAAGCTTCTCTCCCTGAGTGTGGAACCTGAAGTGGATTCAATCTCCCATCTCCCAAGTTGAAGATCATGACCTGAGGGGAAACCAAGAATCTGATGCTCAACAGACTGAGCCACCCAGGCGCCCTAACCTGGGCCTTTTTTGACACCACCCACTACCCTGGCTTCTTTATAGTCAGGTGAGGGTGGAGTGTAGCTGCCAGGTCAGCCATTGCTGTAAAGAGTAGAGATGGGCCTGTTTTCTTGGTAGCATTTGGCTGGAGTAGTGCAATTATTGTCTAAAACAATTCCATCTTGGTAGCCTGCCCCTTTTTGTGTCCTTTGGCGACAGAAGTATTTTCTTCTGGGCTTTTTGTGTCTGCACCCTTTGGCATCTCTGGATTGCCAACTTCTCCATTATGGGATATATATCCCTGCCTGGGATGTATAATGCAACACCCACTATAGGATATGTGAGCAGAAAGAAAACCCAAGGAATTCACTGCATACCATTCCTTGGATTCTGAAGTCCCTAACTGGTCTGCCTTCTTCTCTCCATCTTACTCAGTCTTATTTGTTTTGTATACAATACATGAGGTTTTTTGCTCTGTTTACTGGGAGGAATAGAAGAGAAATAGATCTATTCCATTTTGTCTGGAATCAAAAGCCTCCATTTTTAAATAGATTTTTATTTTTATTTTTATTTATTTTTTTTTAAATAGATTTTTAAATCTTCGCCAAAATCTTTGCAGATCAAAATAAAGATTAAAAATCTTTGCTAAGGGCAGCCCGGGTGGCTCAGCGGTTTAGCACTGCCTTCGGCCCTGGGCGTGATCCTGGAGACTGGGGATCGAGTCCCGCGTCGGGTTCCCTGCATGAAACCTGCTTCTCCCTGTGTCTCTGTCTCTCTCTGTGTCTCTCATGAATAAATAAAATCTTAAAAAAAATCTTTGCTGGGATCCCTGGGTGGCGCAGCGGTTTGGCGCCTGCCTTTGGCCCAGGGCGGGATCCTGGAGACCCGGGATCGAATCCCACATCAGGCTCCCGGTGCATGGAGCCTGTTTCTCCCTCTGCCTGTGTCTCTGCCCCTCTCTCTCTCTGTGTGACTATCATAAATAAATAAAAATTAAAAAAAAAATCTTTGCTAAAATTCTCCATCTTTTCTTTTTGAATTTATCATTGCTATTATTTTAAAGTTTCTGATAAATGAAAAGTCTGTAACTCCTATGGGACTGTTTCTTTTTTTTTTTTCTCTTGATCTTTCATCTTTTTTTTTTTTTTTTTTTAATTTATGATAGTCACAGAAAGAGAGAGACAGAGAGAGGCAGAGACATAGGCAGAGGAAGAAGCAGGCTCCATGCACCGGGAGCCCGATGTGGGATTTGATCCCGGGTCTCCAGGATCGTGCCCTGGGCCAAAGGCAGGCGCCAAACCACTGCGCCACCCAGGGATCCCTGATCTTTCATCTTTTGATATTGTCTTGACAATAAAATTAACTTTCCATTAGATGTTGTATATTATAAATTAAAATTTGTAGTGATCATCTGAGGCTTTAGATAATATCTCCCTCCAGAGACAGTTTACTCCTGCTTCATGCAAGCAGTTCAGGTAGTGGCACGTCAGCTTACTCCAGCATGGAGTGGAACTAATACCAAGTAGGAATCTGGGTTTGTAAAAATTTGTTTCTGATTAGCCTGTACTTCTAATATGTAGCCACTCAGGTGTCCTAACTGAAAGCCTGTTGAGGGATGCCTGGGTGGTTCAGCAGTTGAGCGTCTTGCCTTTGACTCAGGGAGTGATCTCAGGATCCTGGGATTGAGTCCTCCCTCAGGCTCCCCGCAGGGAGCCTGCTTCTCCCTCTGCCTATGTCTCTGCTTCTCTCTCTCTCTGTCTCTCATGAATAAATAAATAAAAACACTTAAAAAAAAAAAAGACTGTTGAGCAGTGTCTTGATGGAGGCTAAATTTGTATTTTCCCTGACCAACGATACTGCCTACAGCTTCTGCTTGAGTTCTCTGCCTCTTGACTTACCTCTCTGCTACTAGGTATCTCTCTCAGTCACTAGTTATGAATCAACAAATGCCTCAAGGTGAAACTTTACTATCCTGTTCACCCCTGAATTCCCCTTGCTCTAGGATCTGGACCCCATAAGTCCTTGTTACCTTAGTAGTTCTTCGGTCCTTCAAGCAAGAGTTTTGTTTTGCTTTTAAATCCAGCTTTTCTAATTGTTCTTGATGGGAAGGTCTTTTTGTTTCAGGCCAATTCACCCACAGCTGGAAGCAGAACTGAATTATTATTTCCAATTTACCTATAGATTATTTTGTACTTTTCACATGCACAAATATGCAAGTGATGATACATTTGCGTTTTCCTTGTCAATATCCATATCTGTTATTTATATTTTCATGCTTCATGGCTGAGGTGTCTCCCATTAATCTAGCAACTTTAGTAGGTACTAAAGTACCAGGCAGTTTAGTGGGGGTTTTTGTGGGTTTGCTTTGGTGAGAGGGAGGAGTTAAAAGTGCTCAATTTTGCAATACTCATTTATCTTGCAAGGCTTAAATTTTCCTCTTTGCTTCTTTTCTTTCTCATCACCTAATTGTCAAAGGGTGCTTCTCCTTTCTTTTTCACTTTTTTCCTTCACCAGAAGCTATGTTTCAATGCTGTCCCTTTAAATCATGCCTGCTCCCTTTGAAGCTCCTTCCCTATAGTTTGTGCTCTGATCTACTTGGATGTGTTTTTAGACTCAGACTGAAGATGGACTTGGTCTTTCTGGCAGTAGTTTCAGACTAATGTTTGCAATGCCCTTGCACGGGCATCCTCCTCTCATATTGCAGCTGATCTCCATCTGCCGTGACTCCACAAAACCTTGCACTGGGGTGGTGCTGGGGCAGGCATATAAGATTCCATGCTGAAATTTGATTTTTCTCATTTTATTCAGGTAGTTTGACATTTCAAAATTCTCTGACTCCAAGTGGTGCTTAAAGTGTGACTTTTATGTAGATTTACTTTGTCCTTCTTGTGGTTTTTTTTTTTTTCTTTTCATTATTCTGCAATGACATATTGGGAAACAGGTAGCTTAGGTTGCCACCAATGTCTTCAGCTACCTGGAAGTTCCTTTTTATTCCTGAACGGTATATTCAATATAAAATTCTATGTTGGAAGCTATTTAACGTTTTACCAAGCATTTCCAAAGTATAATTTTACTATACTCTGGTTTCCATGGTTGGAAATGAGTCTTTTAGTCTAACAGCTAATCTTTTATTTTTTAAGATTTTATTTATTTATTTATGATAGACACAGAGAGAAAGAGAGGCAGAGACACAGGCAGAGGGAGAAGCAGGCTCCATGCCGGGAGCCTGATGTGGGACTCGATCCCGGGACTCCAGGATCGCGCCCTGGGCCAATGGCAGGCGCTAAACCGCTGAGCCACCCAGGGATCCCCGCTAATCTTTTTTAAAAAAGATTTTGAGAGACACAGAAAGAAGCAGAGACATAGGCAGAGGGAGAAGCAGGCCCACCACAGGGAGTCCGATGTGGGACTCCATCCCAGGACCCCAGGATCATGACCTGAGCCAAAGGCAGATGCTTAACCGCTAAGCCACCCAGGCACCTCTAACTGCTAATTTTTTTTAAGTTATTTTCTCTCTGCTTTTTTTCCCTCTTTGTCTTTGGTGCTCTGAAGCTTCACTGATGTGTCTAGATGTGCATGTTTATTTTTTCTTGCTTGGATTGTTTCTTTAATCTATAGATACCATTTATCAATTTTGGAAAACTCTATGTCATTGTTTCAAAATAGTTTCTTATACTCCATTCTTCCTCTTCTAGAACTCTGATGATCAAACATGTGTTATTATGTTAAAGCCACACTTTTACCCTCTCTGTATTTTCTACCTTTTGGTTTCTGCAATACATAAGAGAGAGTTTCTGTGGGTCTATTTGTAATTCACTGATTCTCTGTGTCCAATCTGCCATTTTAACTGCATTTTAAGTTCCGTGCTGTCACTTCTGGAAGTTCTATTATTTTATAGTTTCCTGTGATAGCCTCAGGCTTATCTTCTATTCTTTGAAAACAGTTAAGTGTATTTGTTTTACAAGTGTCTGATAATTTCAACATCTGAAACCAGTATAGGACTTTTTCTTTCTTACTGGTGGTTTCTTATTTCTTTACATGCTTAGTTATCTTTGCCTATGTTTGGTCATTGCAAAATCATGAGGTCTCCTCCAAATCCAGGATGGAAATACCTTCCACCAGAGAAGAACTGAGTTTAACTCAGTTACCTAGAGGTAGTACCACATGGCTTGACACCTGGACCACCTAGGCTATGCGTACGTGGCTAGATTCTAGACAAAATATTTGCGGTGCTCAGTCCCTTTCAAATGTGTTCCATTCAAGTCCTGCTGAATAGAAAACCATGTATACAATCCTTCCTCTGCTGCCCTCCCAACACCCACATCTTCCAAATAAAAACCCAATAGCCAACTCTGGATTTTCTTAGTTTCAGACTAAAGATTTTAGCTTTTCTGTAAATCTAAAACTATTATAAAATTATTTTCTAAAAAAAAAAAATCCGGGATCCCTGGGTGGCGCAGCGGTTTAGCGCCTGCCTTTGGCCCAGGGCGCGATCCTGGAGACCCGGGATCGAATCCCACGTCGGGCTCCCGGTGCATGGAGCCTGCTTCTCCCTCTGCCTGTGTCTCTGCCTCTCTCTCTCTCTGTGACTATCATAAATTAAAAAAAAAAAAATTAAAAAAAAATCCAAGAGTTGTCCAACTGAGCCATTATCATAATCAGCCCACTCGCCACCTATCCCATTCCCTATCTTCAGGATCAATTCTTATGGGTGCCTCAAATCTTTCAAACACTAAATCAGAGCCTGTTTGATCTTGAACAACTCTACTAGAATCAAACAATACCTATTTAGGTGACAATAATAATTATAAATATTGGAATGACTTCAAATACTAAAAAACAGTAGTGGTTCAGATCTAACAATCTAGATCTCTCCCCATGACCCCTTTGCTTTGGCTCAAGCTCGGTGACAATCGCATGTTATAGCAATTTCTATTTATTCTACAATCTCTTTCTACATGTTCCATCTTAAATTTCTCCACCTGCTGCTACTATTTTCCACCTACAGCATTGATTGCATCACAGCCTCTTTATATTACTTCTAATTGAATCCGTAAATTGCACAATTTATTTTAAATTGTGGGTAATAATTGAGATATTTATCTGAGGTCTGCTATAAACACTATACAATCAACTGGCATTCTAGCTGCAAGTGAGAATAAGATGAAGACCTAACACAATGGCATTTATTCATAACTGAATAGCGTTAGCACTGCGTATCATGCTTAACTGCCAAGAATAATTAGCTTCTAGAAACCTGAAAAATGAAATATAATTGATAGCTTACTGTTTATGATACAAACCAAAAGGTTCTTGATCAGTTATGAGAAACTCCTGACAAAAATTTAGGAAAATATTTCAAACAGTGAGGGGAAAACCCCATTCTATTCAGACTTCTTACAGCAGGCAAGTAAGGCTCTTTTCACTGAATAAACATAAATACAATCTAATTTAAAAACAAATATGAAGCATTTGGCACAATTTTAAAAACTTCACTGCCATGCTATAGACAATCTATGGAACTACATAATAGAAAATTTCATACTCTCGTTTTTAGTATTCATGTGTAGGGATTTCTTCTAAATTAAAATGACCACCTGTACACAGATCTTTGTTCATATATTTGACACCTTTCTTTCTGGCTTCAAAAAATCAGAAAACAGCAAATGAAGGAAAATGATGCTGTTTATCATGGGCATTCAATTCTGAGTCAAATAGTATGTCAATACAATACAATGTCCATGTTCAAATCTCTATGTTATACTTCCCCTATAGCAGAAATTTTCTTTTTAGAGGAACCAGTCACTGTGGAAATATGGCCTATTCTTTTTTTTTTTTTTTAAGATTTTTATTTATGTATTCATGAGAGACACACAGAGACATAGGCAGAGGGAGAAGCAGGCTCCATGCAGGGAGCCCGATCTGGGACTCGATCCCAGGACTCCAGGATTATGCCCTGAGCTGAAGGCAGACGCTCAACCACTGAGCCACCCAGGTGTCCGGTTATTCTCATTTCTATTTCTCTGGTCTGGACTATGAGTTCCCTGTCAGCAGAGCCCATCTTTTTATGTAATTTCGATTTCCCTATTCCTATTGAGCCACCAGTATCAACAAATCATTGCTAAATGAAAGGGGTTGGTGAATTCATCACTACTGTGCCTAAAGTGGCAGAACACATTATAGAATGTGGCTTATTTGGAAAAAGGACAAAATTTTTAACAAACCAGTTTGAAATGCATACATAAATTTTTCAATGGCCAGTTTTATGGTGTTTATTGTGGAGTGATTGGACATACATCAATCTAGCTGAGCCACAAACAAAAGGACTGTGGCTGCTATATGATGCGATTATTTCAGAAACAGCTTTGAGTCAATTCATGAAGACAAAAACACTCTACAGGTGATACTGTATATTCCTAGCTGGGTACTATTTTCTTTCTAGTATAGGTAGAAAAACCAAATACATAACTTTCTAATCGGACAATAATTTTTTCTGGTCCATTGCTTTTGAAAAAAGATTATGAGACAAAACACAAAGAAAGACAAACAGCATAAAATAACTTTTATACAGGATTAGATCTGTTTACATATAAAAAACAGAAAGGACCTCATTACAATTAGATTTCACATAAATTACACAGATTGACTTTTTAAAACTACTATTCAACTTCATTTAAAGTCCCTTTTAAAATTTCATTTTGAAGGCACAGTGCATGAAATAAACGAAAGACTGAAGCACTTGAGATGAATGAGTGTTGGGCACCTCATATAAATAGCTATAGACTTGTTCTGGAGCCTGGAATGTCACTCTGAAAAAATGGAGAGGTGTAAAGTTGATTTTTATTCTGAGCATAAAAAAATACCATTGGGTCATACCTCCAGAAAATCTGCAGTATGGCTAGCATAGAATGTCACTAGTACATTTATGTGATGCCATTTATAAAAGCTATAATCATACATATTTACATAATTTATATCCAATTGCCTTAAAATGGTAGCCTATTTTCAAATTTCATAATATGTTCTATCTAATCAAAATCAACTAGGACAATATTCTGAAAATCAAGTGGAAAATTAATTATTGCTAAAGGTTGGAGAAATGGGTGTTGGGAGATATTTCTTTATAAACTGGAAATCCAAGTTTAGTTGACATTAATCAAGGGCCCTAATCACCCCAAAGAATCTGCTGTAGTTAAATCAGAAACTCAAAAGAGTTACCAAAAAGTTGCTAGGTAGAAAGTCACTGAACATCAACCACAGTAGAATTTTTTGTAGTAACAATAAAGTTGTTATTGTTAAAAACAATTCTACCAGAGAACCATGGGTGGGGCATCATTACAGCATTCATAGCCAAGAAGCTTTAATACAGCAGGGACAAAACCTGGCATAGGTGCATTTCTGGCAACAAGAAGAGAAAACTATTTACTATTGAGAATAAGCTGAAATGGAAGAGCAGATCATGGTTACTGAGTAACCTGGTATTAGCTCAGAAACACAATAAGCTCAGGCATAAGGACTACCTTTTATTTATTTGTCAATTTGTAATTATTTTTAAGTTCAATATTCATTAATTCAGCAAATCCTATTCAGGTGAAAGTTACCAAAGATTAACCAATCAATCACACTGGGCCAAATATACATTATGTTTCCTTTCTGGAGGATGACAAAGTCCCAAAACAAATTCCCTCCAATAAGAATTGCAAGCATTCCTCAACTGGACGGGATCCCTAACACTATGCAAGTGTTCAGCAAAATACATCAAAACCAAAAGGCTCTCCATCTGAAATTAAATTGGGTTTATCTTACTGAACTGCATAAACAGTACAAGTACATTTACACAGGCAGACACTTTGAAAATTACCTACTCGATCACTTTGCTTTTATTAAGGAGCTGGGAGGGAAAAAGGCTTACAAACTGATCACCAGGACAAAAAACATGCCTTGTGAGTAAAGAAAGGCACAACTCAGATTTGGGCAAATTTCTTAATACTGTGATACTTACTTGCCTCCATGACTCCAAGGAAATGAAAAGTCTCTAGGAGAAACACTGAAGAAATGCATTCCCCATTCCATATGGCTTCAATGCCTTAAGCAGTTAATGTGGTCTAAGATTAGATCCACAAATAAAAGACAAAGCAGGGCTGATAACACAATCTTAGTAGTCATGATCCTATACATTCATGTTCATAGCTAACACAGGCTGAGAAGATCTTATTTTCCAGAGCAATGCATTATTCAGAAATTCATTAAAGATTCAAGATTCATAGCAGAATTTGGTCTTATTTTCAGGAAAAATTACTAAAAGAACTATTTGTATGTTCATTTCTAAAGAAATTTTATACATGCTTAAAAGGCATGGACTCCAGCCACTGTGATGAACAGTTTAAGACATGTTTAATTCAAAGGAGAAATGAATTTAAAAGGCACCCTCTAGTGAAGACCAATGCTAATAAAGTAAAGGCTGTCACATCAATTTTGTTTCATTTCTACCTGCAATGTCCCAAGCAGGGCAAGCCACTCATTGGCCCTTTGTTAGTTTTGACTTTACACTCTTGAAAGTAAAGCTAAAAAGAGCAATGCCACCACATCACCCCCCTAAAGAAAATATAAAGTATTATTAGAAGACAAATAAATATTTCATTAAGTATTAGATGTGTATGTGGTGGGGTGAGAATGGGTGGCAAGGGCTAAAAATTTAGTTGTTAACAATAGGATTAATATCAGAATGGCTTAACCTTGAACCACCCAAATTTATCACAGATACTCACTAACAAATGTCATGACCTCATTATTCCTGCCAAACCAAATCTCTTTATATAAAGCCACTTTGGAAACTTGGAATGACCTATATGGATGGTAAACCACTCCATATGAAGGCTTTGGGATGATTGATACATTAATGGGTATAGAATACAATTCGAAAAGATGAGAGCAATTTTTTGATCCCCTGATTTAGTACAAATTCAGCAGCAACTTAGCCATTAAAAACATTCAAAGGTATTAAACCATTAGATCATTGGTAAGACTCAGACTTTAAAAAAGCATCAATTTCATTGAATAGCATGATATGATAGACACAGTAAAATGCAAATCTTTCAGGTCTTTGCAATAACCTGAGTGGCAGTGAAGATGATACTTTCTCACTACAGTGTTATAGTACACGGCAGTCCATAGTTTACTTTTTTGTTAATGGAGGGAGCCATATTTAAATGCTTTCAATTGAACTTTAAAAAAAAAACTGGTTGATCAAAAAGAGACTGTCAAATGAAACATTAGGACAAAGAACCCAATCACTTGCAGAGGCTTATATATGAGTAAGACTGGCCAAGCTATTTGAATAACAGTAGGATATCCATAGGCTTGAACTGGAACATGAACTGTAGATATTTTGTGTTCAAATGTCAGTTAAAGAATGTGCAAGTAGGTCTCTTCCACACTTCCAGATATTTTCAGTAGAATTCAGATCTTGTACATTGCTGGATCATCTGAGAGCCATAAGTGTACAATACAGAAAAAGGTTCAAATTTAGAAAGTATTAAAGAATTAGGTATTCTAGAATAAACTAGTGCTTCACAGATTAAAAGCAGCAGCACCTGTGGGATTTTACCAAGTTGAAAGATATGCGACACAAGTTTTAGCTTTTGGTAGATCTCCCTCTCAGTTCTATTCAAATGGACATTTAGATCTTTTACAACAAAGTCAACAAGTTCTCCCTTAAAATGAGGGTATTTAGAACTCTGCTAAACCTTACAAGAGAGGTAGTGAAATCCTGCTTAGAGCATAGCCCACCAGTTCTGGTCTAACCTTGGAAAAAGTAGAAAGCCAAATGCGGAAGCCCATTTATTCATTTCCTAATGTTATATATATTTAAAAATTAATTCAGCCTTCATTAAACCTGAATAATAAGAGAAACTCCAGCTATTTAATAACTAGAGAAAAGTACTTTTCAGTAGGCTGAGAAAGCCTTGAGTTTTTAAAGCTTTATGTCAGATTCTGACTGCTGTCCCTGCCTAAATGTTTCTGGATTCTTTTGGCCATTTAAAATAAAGAAGAAGAAGAAAAAAAAAACTAAAGCCACTAGTAAACACTTGATGTGCAATATATAACATCCACTAGTTGGCTTTATGCAGTTATAACATAAGCTCCAAACAGCTCATCTTAAATTAAAAAGAAAAACAAAGTGGCTGTCCCATCGCTGCATAAATAGAAAGCAGACCTTTTTTTTTTTTTTTTTTTTTTTTAAAGGTAAGAGTACTTAAAGGAGGGGAAGTTCAAAACTGCCAGCCAAATTCACAGAGAATACAAATTTAGCAAGTTAACTTCCCAAAGCTCTTTGAAGAAGCAAGAGAGTCTCTTCTTAATGCAGTGTGTCTCCCAAAAGGAACTGTAATTTTGCTTGGTATTTATGCTGGGAGATATGTGAAGTCTGTGTTTCAATGTTTGCTAGAATATAACGTTTCCTCTTCAGTGTCCGTTTCATCCTGGAACTCATGGCTTAAGAGGGACTTCTTGGAGCCTGTTGACATCATGCGAATTTCATCTTCATACTCATCATGGTGCTGCCTGAGCCGATGAAAGCCATCCTTGTGTCTGTTAGACTTGATTGAGCAGATGCACCAAATAATGCAAGCTGTTAGTATCAATGCTGACATGGTGGCACCTGCCAAACAAAATCACCATATAAGTGGTGTCCCGCTTTCAGAATATGAATACGCTGCTTACAATGACACCTTTTATGTATGCCTTTTATTTATTTTGTCTTCATTTCATGCACTTAGAAGCAACATTTTATTATTACACAGGCAGTACATGCATACTATGCAAAATTAGAAAAATACAGATAAGCAAAAATACTAAAACCCCAAACCAAAATTCCGTATCATATCTCTATTAACCAGAGATCATTTTTCATAGCTCTCATGAATATTTTTCCAGAGCTTTCTTAGTGTATGTATATGCATATTTTTCTTTTACCACAATGAAATCAAACTGTCTACTGTTCTACACTGGTTCTGTATCAGTTGACTTCTACTGATCTTTTCCAGTAAATTTTACCTCATCCCAAACCCCTCATTTATTTAACATATTTATACATGGGTTATTGAAATAAGAGTCTTAATATAAGAAAATAGTAATAAATTCATAATAAAAATTAAGTTCATTGAAGCAAATAGATGGGAAGCCAGACTTAAACCACTGCTGACTCCTAGCTCCTATGCTTCTAACGACTAAGTTATTCACATTTTATCTAGTTCAAGCTGATAACTCTTTACTTTAAACGCTCCACAATAGACTCTATGATTTGACCGTAGTTCCAATACACCACTGTTTATTAACTGAAAATCCCTCCCCCACAGACCGTATAGTAAAACTTGGTTATTTTGTGTCAAGTCTAAATTGCACTTAGAAAGGAACCAAGGTTCTCTGTCAAAAAAAAAAAAAAAAAAAAAAAAAAAAAATATATATATATATATATATATATATATATATATATATATATATATATACACACAGCAGAGTATTTATTATTTTACCACACTTCTTTTTTCCTTTCTTTCAGTAATTCAAGCTATGGCACATATTAATCCTGGAGAAAACAAATACTTCCTCCATGATCTTAAAAAAATAGAATACAAGTCGAAATCCAAAGGATTTATGATCTTAATGTAAAGCAAATGATTCATTCAATCAACAACTCTTCATTAAGACCCACTACATGCCAGCCATAGTCCTAGATGCTAGAGATGTAGATAAACTCCCTGTTCTCTCAGGGTGTTTATATTTTAGTGGGAAAGATCAAATATAGACAGGTAAATGACTAAATATATAATACAATGTCAAGTGGTATAATAAGTGCTATAATAAAAAAAGTGGAGTGGAGTGACTGGGGTGCTATTTTACTTAGGGTGATCAGGAAAAGCCTCTCTGTGGAGATGACATTTTGAGTACAGACTTGAAAATATGAAGGAGCAAGCCATGAGAATGTATGGGAGACCAGTGTTCCAGGAAAATCCAAAAAGTGTTTAGATAAGGAGATATTAGAAGAAAAGTGATTAGCTTCAGGTGATTGGGGAGGCAATCTACTCTCAAATGTCAGAAATGTCAGAACTGGTTTATTTTTTCAAAATTTTCTTTAAATTCTAGTCAGTTAACATATAGTATAATATTGGTTTCAGGAACAGAACCGGTTTTAGCTTCAACTACTAAAAAATTAAATTTCTTTACCTGATACAGTTACTACAAGCTCCCTTGGCAACCCAAATATCCGGTTATCCGTGTCAAAGACTATTACCACAGAACTAGCTGCATCATGATGCACAAAGACCTAGAGAGATAAAGTGCAAGAATTATGACAAAGTTTACTTAAGGTATATTATATCCCAGGAATATTCCTAAAGCCTTTCTACCACACCAAGGAGATGAGTCACTGTCCTTGGAAGTATACAAAATGCTGTAAAAATTTCCCTGTTCTTGCTGAAGATTATGATAACAAAAGTATCATAATCAAGAGTTAGTTACACATTTTATTTCTTTTTTCCTCACAAGTTTCAAAATAGAAGTGCTATTAAGAATGAGAATTCATATGGTACTACTAAATCTGAGTTTCTGACCTGGGAATGTTGTTGCTGATACCCATCAGCAATGGCATTGATGTTATGGACGCCTGGGGCCAACAGCACGTGGAAATAGCCTCCTTCTTTTGTGTGCACCTTTATTCCTTCATTGAGTACAATGACTGCTTTAGAAATCGGTTTTCCAGTCTTATCTTTAACAAAACCATGGACTCCCTTGTGAACCTGAAAAAAATATTCAAAATATAAATTTATGTTCCCAGATATCCTCAAGGCAATAGCTGGTGGCACAACAAAAACAATACACAAACAGAGCAACAACAAAACTCCCCACAAAACTGGCTTGTGGGTTCTTCCCCACTGACTCTGGCCTTATTCACTACTCCTTCCCTACTTTAGAGCATAGAGATGAAATAGGGAAAAGAGAACTCTGACACAGTCAAAGCCTCAAGTGTTAGGACCTACTTCTAATGTCCTGAAGATTTACTTTCCACCACAGTACACTATCTCTGCATGATATTCAAATGAAAAAATATGCAACATCTCACAGGGTTAAATGACCTCAATTACAGCAGATTTCAGATATGTGAAATCATGGCACCTATTAGATGATATAAATTCAACAAAACTCTTTCTCTATATATGTTTAAAATAGGGATCCCTGGGTGGTGCAGCAGTTTGGCGCCTGCCTTTGGCCCAGGGTGCAATCCTGGAGACCCGGGATCGAATCTCACATCGGGCTCCCGGTGCATGGAGCCTGCTTCTCCCTCTGCCTGTGTCTCTGCCTCTCTCTCTCTCTCTCTCTCTCTCTGTGTGACTATCATAAATAAAAAAAAATTAAAAAAAATTAAATAAATAAGTTATTAGTAAACCATTAAGAAAATGCTTTGATAAAGCTTTTTATTGAACATATTCCTGGGAGTGAAATCTGCTTTTAGCTAAAAGGAAAAGGCTCACCTCAACCAACATGCTAAGAAGAGACTTCTTGTTTTCTGCCCACAAGGAAGGCAGTTGTGCTGCACTGGGGAAGTAGCAGCAGCTTGTGTATACTGTGATTTCCGGACAGTGACCATAGGTAACACTATAATCCTAGAATATAAAAATTCAAAAACAAATATAGAAAAATTAATAAATAAATGTAAGAATGAGGTTTTGTGATCCAACAGAAAAGAAAGAAAACCTAGGTGGTATAAACAAAGAGTCTGTAAAGCATTTAATAGCAAATCTGAATAAACCACTCAGTACTATAATCAGTCAAAACCATAGCTGTTGTGAATAGAGTCCTTGAGACTAGGGACTAGGTCTAATTCATTTCTGCATCTCCAGTGCTTGCCATGGCACCTGGAAGGTAGAGGGGGCTTGTTAGGGTTTGTTGAATGAAGTGAATAAATAAGTGCATGGAGACGGCCAGCTTCCTTCTTAACTCCATAACTTCACAGCTGTTGTTGGAGCCTGCAGGCAGAAGCACAAGTACTTGCCCTCGGATACCTTCACCCTGCTGGTGACAGCAGCCACTGCTTACCATAAAGCAATTCTCCAAGCACAGGAACTGCTTGTGTGGAAAGGTTCCAAAACTGAACTTACCACCTTTCCCCCCTCAAATCTGTTCTTTTTCCTTATTCAGTTAATGGTATTAACTCATGTTCTCATGCAGACATGAAATCTGTTGTTTTTGACTTGAGTTTCTCACTATCATCCATAATTTGCTAAATCCTATCAATTCCACATCTGCAAATATTTCTGAAACTTCATCCGTTGATTCTGCTCCCACTGTCACCATCCTAGCCCAGGCCCTCACTATTTATTGTCTAGGCTACTCTACACCAGTGTCCCTGTGCCATGGTCTCTCCCTCCAAATAATCTCCTATTGCCGAGAGATTAATGTTTCCATAGCACAGTTCCTATCATGTTACTATATACCTGCTCAAAACTCTCAATGGCTTCCCATTCCTTACTAAAACAAAGTGTTCAGAGATTCAAACTCTCTTTCCATTCTTGTCTTCTGCTGCTCTCCATTACACCTCCTGTTCTAACTAAACTAGACTGCTTATTGACCTCTGTCCATACTGCTTCCTCTTTCTGGAATGTTCTGCTTCACCATCTCTGCATCCCAAATACCATTTATTCTATGAAGAGAAGACCACATCTCTGACTAGGTGTAATCTTTACTTTCTTTTTTTTTTTTAATAATAAATTTATTTTTTACTGGTGTTCAATTTGCCAACATACAGAATAACACCCAGTGCTCACCCCGCCAAGTGCCCCCCTCAGTGCCCGTCACCCATTTAAACCCACCCCCCGCCCTCCTCCCATTCCACCACCCCTAGTTCGTTTCCCAGAGTTAGGAGTCTTCATGTTCTGTCTCCCTTTCTGATATTTCCTACCCATTTCTTCTCCCTTCCCTTCTATTCCTTTTCACTATTATTTATATTCCTCAAATGAATGAGACCATATAATGTTTGTCCTTCTCCGATTGACTTAGTTCACTCCGCATAATAACCTCCAGTTCCATCCACCGACGTGGAAAGCAAATGGTGGGTATTTGTCGTTTCTAATGGCTAATATTCCATTGTATACATAAACCACATCTTCTTTATCCATTCATCTTTCGATGAACACCGAGGCTCCTTCCACAGTTTGGCTATTGTGGACATTGCTGCTAGAAACATCGGGGTGCAGGTGTCCCAGCGTTTCATTGCATCTGCATCTTTGGGGTAAATCCCCAGCAGTGCAATTGCTGGGTCGTAGGGCAGGTCTATGTCTTTAATTTCTTATGGCACCTGAGAGTTGCTCTCTCTGAGATCAAATCAGTTAATTCTGTAACAGTTATTTGTACAATAGGATAGGAAATATGTTTCATTTATCAACAGCATAGCAAAGTACCTTACACATAGCAACTTCTTAGTAAAAAAAAAAAGGACGGAAAGCAGGCAGAGATGAGGATGAGGCCAAATTTCTAGTTGCACATGTTAATGAAATGATTAGCAACCACCTACCTGCTAACAACTTCTTACTAATTTGAAGTGTATGGACAACCAATTAAAATAACATCAGAAAGAATTTAAAGAAGATCTAAGTAAATAGAAAGATGTAACTGTGTTCATGAATAGGAAAACAATACTAATGAGATGTCTATATAACCCAAAGTGATCTACACACTTAACACAACCCGTAACAAAATTCCAATAGTATTTTTTGAAGAGAAAGCAAGCAAGCAAGCCAGCCAATCCTCAATTCAAATGGAATTGCAAGGAGTCTTGAATAGACAAAAACATCCTTGAAAAATAAAAAGGTTGGAGTAATCACATTTACTAATTTCAAAATTTACTACAAAGCCGCAGCAATCAAAACAGTGAGAAAAGCTAGGAGAAGAATAGACATAAAGGCCAATGAAATAGAATGAGAGTCTAAAAATAAACCCATACATCAATTGATTTCTGACAAGGGTGCCAAGACCATTCAATGGGGGAAAGAATAGTCTTTTCAATACACGGTACTTGGACAGTTAGATTTCTATATGCAAAAAAATGAAGTTGAACTCCTACTTCCCATTACATACAAAAATCAACTTAAGATGTATCAATGACCTATATACAAGAGCTAAATCCATAAAACTCATAGAAGAAAACATAGCGATAAATCATCATGACCTTAAATTTGGCTATGAATCCTTAGATATGACAACAAGAGCATGAGCAGCAAAAGAAAAAACAGATAAATCCGACTTCATCAAAATTAAAACCTTTTGTGCATCAAAGGGCATCACTAAGAAACTGAAATGACAACCCTACATAATGGGAGAAACTACTGGCAAATCAAACAAAATGATAAGTGTTTGATCCAAATATGTAAATGACAAGTATAGCACCTAAAATATATAAAGAATTCTTATAACCCAGCAACAACAAAAAGACAAGCAACCCAATTTAAAAATAGGCAACAGAGGATGTCTGGATGGCTCAGTGGGTTAAGCAACTGCCTTCAGATCAGGTCATGATCCCAGTGTCCTGGGATCAAGCCCCACATTGGGCTTCCTGCTCAGTTGGGAGTCTGCTTCTTCCTCTCTTTGCCACTCTCCCTGTTCATTCTCTCTCTCAAATAAATAAATAAATAAAATCTTTTTTAAAAAATAAAAAATAAAAATAGGCAATGGAATAAAAAAATAACAAAACAGGCAATGGAGAAACAGACATTTCTCCAAAGAACATACACAAATGGTCAATAAGCATATGAAAAGATGCTCAACCCTATTAGTTCAGGGAAACGCAAATCAAAACTACAATGAAGTACCACTTCACACCTGCTCGGATAGCTAATAATTTTTTTTAGAAAAAGGAAAATAACAAGTGTTGATGAAGATGTGGCGAAATTGGAACCCTCATACATTGTTGGTGTGAATGTAAAGCAGTTAAGCTGCTGTGAAAAACAGTTTGGCGCTTCCTCAAAAAGTTAAACAGAATTAGGACATGACCAGCAATTCCACAGCCAGATACATATCCCAGAGAATTGAAAACAAGGGTTCAAACTTACAGTTGTACACAAATGTTCATTGCATGTTATTCTCAATAGCCAAGGGTAGAAACAACTTCAGTGTCCAGCAACAGATGAACTGATAAACAAAATGTTTATACATACAACAGAACATTATTTAGCCTTAAAAGAAATGGAGTACTGGCACAGGCTAACAAAATAGATGAACCCTGGAAACATTATGCTAAGTGAAGAAGCCAGGCACAAAAGGACAAATATTAAATATTGTATGATTCCACTTACAAGAAGTATCTAGAATAGGCAAAAACATAGAGATAGAAAGTAGAGAGGTTACCAGGAGTTGGGGGTTACCAGTGGAATCAGGAATAATTGCTTAGTGGATGTGGAATTTCTGTTTGGGGTGATAAAGAAGCTTTGGAAATAGATGGTTTAGAATGGTGATGGTTGCACAGCACTGAAGTGTAATTAATGTCACTGAACTGTACAATTAAAAATGATTACAATGGCAAAAAACAAATGCTGTCAGAGGTTGAGGGCTGTCTTGTCAAGAAAGCCATGAAACAGATGCCATTCACTTGAATTATATCAGAAAAGTCGCCTATTCTGTCACTCAATGGTCAATAATTATAGTTCTATTTTCACTGTATTCTACAGAGCATACCTTCATGCTGCCCAGGTGACTATGCCATTCTGCTCCACGCATTACGCCTCCTGGAATATTTTCATCTATAAAAGTATTGAGAGATAGAAGATCAGCAAGACCTTAAGGTCAGACACTCTCTATCCCAGAAAGCAGCAACAATAACAAAGGACACAGAAAATACCCACCTGATTTGTTTGGGCAACTGGGCTGCCCCATGTGCATGGATGGATGGTTATTTGCATAAAGAGATGCCAAATGCTTCAGAGTTTCTTTGTTTTCCACTATAAAAAGAAAAATTCAGAAGTTGGAGAAGTCTATAAGATTTTACTCTAAGCTCAACTTCATGGATACAAAGGCATCTTTCTCTCCTAGTAAATCTTGTGCCTCACTGAGGTTTATCAAGGAGTTATTATAATTAACCACATGGTTCTGTTTAGCCCAAGATAATCAGACAAAGAAGACATGCATCTTCCTTATATTAAAAGGTATAAATGTTTAGTTTATACAAGAGGCTACCTCAGTAAAATACAAACTTGTTTTGGTATGTTTTACTACATTTTAGGGCAACTGTGGTCTAATAACAAGATTTTTATAAGCTACATTGAAAACAACACAAACTACCTCCATATACAATGGTCCCAGAGAGATTCAACAAGAAATTGTTAATCTCCTCTTAAGTGCAACCAGTTAGGCAGTCAGGGTTAAACCAGGGGAGGGCAATTCTATTTTATTAATATTTGGTTACATATAATAATGAGTTTCTTGAGGCAGGCAATGTATCTTATTCATTTTCATATTCCCAATGTCTACAGACATAATAGTTGTTCAAAAAAATGTTTTTGAACTAAAATGAACAAATGTGATAAGATGGCTACACTCAATAAAACTAGCCTATCATTAGATCTGACCTCTCCCCTCCAAGTAACTCAGTTATATGTACAATCTTCCTAGGTTGGTTATTTGCTCATGGAGTGTGCTCAAATGCTCACTATTTTTAAAAAATTTAGGGGATGCCTGGGTGGCTCAGTGATTGAGCATCTGCCTTTGGCTTAGGGTGTGATCCTGGAGTCCCAGGATCAAGTCCCACAGGGCTTCCTGCATGGAGCCTGCTTCTCCCTCTGCCTGTGTCTCTGCCTCTCTCTCTCTCTGTGTCTCTCATGAATAAATAAATAAAATCTTAAAAAAAAAATTTAGAAGGGACATTACCTAATTGGAATTTCCTACCTAAGCTTGAATAGTATATACATAAACTAACATTCTACATACCTGTTTGTACTGGTTTGTCATATGGGTATGTGACCAGCACTGAACCACCATCTAAAGCAACAGAAAGACTGAAGTCTTGTTTTTGAATCAAATTTTCAATGATGGCTTTAGTTTCAGGCTGGGAGGCATTATCTAAAAAATACAAAAGTTGAATATAAAATATTAAGTTTTAAAATTTTAGTATGAATAGCTAAGAAAATATTCTCTACAAGAACACAATCAGAGGCTAACTTAAAAAATCTGTATATAAACACTTTATTATTCCATAAGCCATTATCTCAATAGCACAAAGGATACACTCTAGAAGATAGATTATTTTGAGTTTTACATATTTCAGATGATGTGTAAGGTTAATGATCTAAGCAAATCTAAGAATGTTATTACTGGAAACAAAAAGGGATGGATATAACCTCTTTTAAAAAATAATTGTCTTTGAAAGAAAATAAAATTTTTCGAAATCAGAATGTTTTCTGTAGTGCTGTTTGCAAGAGCAAAAAATTAAAAAGAAACTAAATGTCCATTAGTAGGAAAATTGTTGAGGAACCTAGAGTATTGCCATATATTAACAGCATACTAAGATGCCATTAATAAGAATATGTTAGTGATCTATAAATATTGGAAATGGAAAGATATCAGTGATGTACTCAATGAAAAATGTCACAGAATAATATGTATAATTGATGATCCTATTTAAGTCAGTAAGAAAGGCTCCTTCAAATCAATACACACACACACACCGTGTGTGTGTGTGTACACATATATGGGGGGGGAGAGAAAATATAAATATCCATATGACTAGTAATGGAACCCCTCCAATATTATTGATAGAATTTCTAAGAAAAAACTTGAATTACTTTTGTAAATGATAAAGGAGAAAAACTGGACAAGTTTCTAGCTTGTCATTTATATGTTATACATATTACGTAAAAGTAAACCAATTACTCATCTACACAATCTACCAATCTCCTAGTAAAGAAAAATAAAGTTAGCTGCAAATTAGGCTTACTTGTGAAGTCTGTATCCAAGTCTTTGCCATGAGCATTTGTTTGTCCTCTCTTTGAAGTACAGTCTTTCTCTTGTGCCCTCTCTCGCCCATCTGGATTTAGAGAAGGGACAATCACAATTCTAGTCCTGTCAACCAGCTAAAACAGAAACAAAAATCAGTTAGCCCTATGTAGAATCATAAGATACCCTCCCATGCCTCAAACAGAAAGTCTTTATTGTTTTAAACAGACTTAAAAGGTAGGAAAACAAATAGAAAATTCGCTCTTGTTCCAAATAAATTTAAAAAGAAATGAAGAACTACTGCATAACAAATATTCCCAGAGACCTCCTGGTGACTTACAAAGGGGTCCGAAACCACTGTCTGCAGGCTAAATCCAGCTGGCTGCTTGCTATAGTAAATAAAGTTTTATTGGCACACAGCCATGCCCATTCATATGACTATTTTTGTGCTGCAATGGCAGAATTGAATAGTTGTAACACAGAACAACAGTCCCACAAAGCCTAAATTATATACTATATGTCCCTTTATAGAAAACGTTTGCCAACCACTGGCTGAAACCAATAATAATAGTTAGACTACATTTTCCAAATTAAAAACTGGAATGCATAATCTAACAAACAGCAGTCTATGTCTGGAAACAATGAGACAGGAGAGTTGAAATCAGCATAGCAAAGTGGAGTAGAATATTTGTCTTACTCATAATAATTTCTCCTCCAGATAGTCCATAGGCATCAATATCTACATATGTGGCATGAACTAACTTGTTATATACTTTATCCTGTATGTTTATGATAGTAAATCAGAATAAGTGATCTCTGACTTATTTATTCTGTTAAAATAATCTATAGATTGAAAATATTGGAGACCCTAAATTCATTGGTTCTTAACTTTCTCCCCTGGCAGAGATATTTTTTTCTCTGATATTACAGGTTTCGAGGTATGTGTATATTTCCTTAAACTTGCCAAATAATTCTGATCCTCATCTCAAAACAAATCTCTAGAGTAAGATTAGTAGTTCAAGCCTAATTAGAGCAGTGAGGCAAATTCTCATAAATTAGAAGTTTTGAAATTCCTGGTAGGTGTTTTACCTAGGACATATAGTGTCTTATAACCACAGTATCAATAGGTAGCAATGTGGCCATACATTAGAATAACTTAAGGAGCTTTTAAAGAAATAATGATGTCCTCGGGGATGGGGCCCAGGTACTGGTATTTTTAAAAACTTCCCAAATGTTTCTAATGTGTAGCCAGGCTTGAGAACCAGTATCCTACTCTCCCATTTTTTAAGAAAAGAACAAAAAAAAAATGTCCTTGGATACTCTTTACAACTCACATTAAAAAATCAATACAATTTGCTGAAAATGGTAAAATAATTTTTGGTCAAGTCTGATTTAAGTTCATCTCACCTAATCCCATAGGTACTTTCTGGTCCTAACCATGACATAAATTTTCCCCAAATTTCTTTTAGGGGAGGCAGTATGGTAAAACGGAACAGCACAGACTTTAGAGTGAGACACAGTTGGGTTTAAATCCCAGTTTTACCACATACTAGCTGTGTAAGTTATCAACTATCTCTGTCTCAGTTTTCACATCTATAAAATGGAGATAACGTAAATCGAGGATTAAATTATGATACATGGAAAGTACTTGGTGTAAGCACCTGACACATGCAGGTACTAAACAAGTATTAGTTCCTTTCCCCTTTCCTAAAGTCTGTATAGGCAGTGCCAGTTAGTGGGTGCTCTAGAGGGAGCACACTTCCTGTCTCTAAGACAACACAGAATTAGGTTCCTTAATCATATATGACCAATTCTCTGGATCAAAGTTCTTTTCTGTAGTCACGGGTGGCTAAAGTAGACAAAACCATATTTAGAAAAAGCCATATTGCTTTTTCTAAAATCTCTTAGTAGCCAAGATGTCCAATAATTTTGAACTTCTTACATGAAAAGAAAAACTATTTGTTTTTCCTCCTTGTATTCCTAGCAATGGAAGTCTCTCAAGTTAGAATGTACAGAATGGTGAGTAAAGAAGGGCAATTTGACTATTAAAGGAGTGAAGGACTGAATGTAAATCTTTAGCATTTTTTCTTCTATGCTTCTTAATTACACACAAAGAAATATAACAGAAAGACACTATTAACAATGAGTATAGACAAAGATGGTCCTTTTTTTTTATAGTTTTTTTTTTCTTTTTTTTTTTAATTTATTTATTCATGAAAGACAGAGAGAGGGAGAGAGACAGAGAGAGAGACAGAGACAGAGGGAGAAGCAGGCTCCATGCAGGGAGCCTGACGTGGGACTTGATCCTGGGACTCCAGGATCATGCCCTGGTCTCAATGCAGCACTAAACCGCTGAGCCACCTGGGCTGCCCAAAGATGGTCCATTTAAAAAAAATTTATAATACACTAAAAGTGCCTCTGTGTAAAATTCAACAGGAAATTAAAAAAAAATTTTTTTAAGTAAGTTCTAGGCCCAATGTGGGGCTTGAACTCACAACCCTGAGATCAAGAGTCACAGGTATCTACCAACTAAGCCAGATAGGTGCTCCTAAAAAATTTTTAATGGTGCCTTAATCTCAATGCATGACTCTGTTTTTCCCCTTCTGAAGCATGTCAAAACAGGTTATTCTCTTACTTGAGTAACAGCTGGATTCTTTTTGTAGTTTAGGCAGAGAAATTCTGCCAAAGCCAAAAGTAGTTCAGTTCCAACTGGAGCATTTCCATGGATACCAGCAACAAAACGAATCTTTGGTTCTTCAGGCTCAGATATGTTGGGTTTATTGGAGATTTCAAGGGACCAAATGTGACGATATTCAGAGCTCTG